>NW_015505723.1:478014-512724 GCF_001515645.1 Sinocyclocheilus grahami | reverse complement strand
TAGGGGTTGCACCGACTAGTCGACTTCAATGCTCTGCCATGAAGCTTTAAGCTTGACGTCGACTAGTCGCTGGTCCTATAAGAGGGCGCAACAGGATAAGAAATCTTTGAAGGACTTCCACATTTACGCTCCATTTCCAAACAGTTAAAATGACAAATAAATGCATACTCTGAAAGCGCTCCACAAGACATGTGTGATTATATTACTGGATGCTCGAAATTGAACAGGAGAATGCACATTCTGGAGAATGCACCGCAAAAGAACGGTTAAAAATTAGCTGTTATAGGAGCAATAGCCATGTGGGCAGCGCTGTGTCATATGCCGTAGCTGTGCACAAGGTGTTTATCACAGCTCCAGACTTATTTGTTCATTAATGACGTCATCAGCAACTAGTCGACTTCGACTCGACTTTCATCACATAAAAGTCGACTTCAAAAAATCAGAAGTCGTTCAACCCCTAATATATATATATATACATTCTGGTTATTGCAAAGCTGAATTTTTAGCAGCCATATTGGTGAAGTTAATGGACAGAGTCTCCCAGAATCTCTGTTTTTTGCTCTTTCAGGTTTTCACGGTTTCTAAAGAGCTGGTTCCTCGTGTTTTATCAAAGATCATTGAGGCTGTAGCTGAAGAAATGAGCCGTCTGATGCAGTGTGTGTCCTCCTTTAGTAAAAATGGTGCACTGCAGGTACAAGTCACCCCTCATATACACTTATCAGGACAGTTAGCATTTGATCTGAAAGGGATAGTTCTCCCAAAAATGAAAATTCTGTCATTAATTACTCACTCTCATGTCGTTCCAAACCTGTAAGACCTTCGTTCATCTTCGGAACACAACTTTTTGATGGAATCTGAGAGCTGTCTGACCCTGCATAGACAGCATTGATCCTTACACAATCAAGGTCCAGAAACATAGCAAGGACATTGGTAAAATAATCCAGCTGCATCACGCGAATGTGTCGTTTACATTCAGATCAAAGCGCAAACAAGGTAGAAAACGTATCCTCGTGGCGCAGCTGACAGAATAACATACGCTGTTTACGTTCAGTGAATACTCTACAGGGTGACGCGGAGGAGACGAATTGTTGAATAAAGTCGTAATTTCTGTTTTCTTTCGCACACAAAAAGTATTCTCGTAGCTTTGTAAAATTACAGTTGAAGCCCTGATGTCACATGGATTATATTACAGATGTCCTTGCTATGTTTTTGGACCTTGATCGTGTAAGCATCCTTGCTGTCTATGGGAGGGTCAGAGAGCTCACGGGATGCATCAAAAATATCTTAATTTGTGTTCCGAAGATGAATGAAGGTTTAAGGGTTTGGAACAACATGAGGGTGAGTAATTAATGACACAATTTAAATTTTTGGGTGAACTATCCCTTTAAGGTGTTGAAATCCACATCATAATTTTTCACCATCATTAATATTTTTCTCGTTAGGCACGTTTGGAAATCTGTGCGCTGCTAGACGCCATAGAGCCGTACCTTACATCAGAGAGTCGGTAAGATATAAACACGTTCAACACAGATGTCTTAACGTGTTAGTATGATAATGTGGGTGTGTGATGTTGTCTCTCATGTGTCTCAGCACTAGTTTTAAGCAGGCATTGGAAGCTCTACCACAGCTACAGAGTGGAACTGACAAGAAGTGAGTTATCACAGTAACATTTGGAATTTTCAGTCAAATACATGCTGAAAGTTATATTTAACACTCTTTTAAACAAATGTTAGTCATCAGAGATGATGATAATTAGAGCTGAGCTCAAATGTCATGACGTCCAAGTGTTACTCTTCTTTTAGATGATGGGAACATTTTGGTATTTAAAACTAATTTTGCATTAAACTGTGATTGACTTGCACTGAAAGTGGCCTGTGTTAAGATGCAAAATTGCAAAAATCCAAAATGGGGTTGAAGATTGTAAACCAATCAGTAATGTTTTGGATTGCATGCCATTATTTTCCAGCCAAAGTGTGTTTATGAATTTGTTGCTGTTACAGGGTTATTTATGTTGTAAAATTACCAGAAATAACTGCGGGTTTAAAAAAAGTTTACTTATACATTCAAGCAAATACATATTTTAACACACACTAGCGTTCAAAAGTTTGGAGTTAGTCATTTTTTTTCATGTTTTTAAAAGAGGTCTCTTATGCTCACTAAATACTGCATTTATTTAATCAAAATACATTTATAATATTATGATACTTCCGTCGGTAATAACATCAATATATATTTTTAAATATAAGTGTAATTTATTCCTGTGATGGCAAAGCTGAATCTTTAGAAGCCATTGCTCCAGTCTTCAGTGTCACATGATCCTTCAGAAATCATTCTAATATGCTGATTTCATGCTCAAGAAACATTTCTCATTATTATCAATACTGTTGAAAACAATTGAGCTGCTTAATGTTTTAGTGGAAACCATGACACATTTTTTCAGTATTTTCTGGTGAGTAGAAAGTTCAACAGCATTTATTTGAAATAGAAATCTTTTTTAACAATGGACTGTCACTTTTAGTCAGTTTAATGTGTCTTTGCTTAAGGGGAGACACTGCAGGCAAAAACACTATTTTTTTCATGCACCTGTCGATTTTGGGCTTTTTGGCTTTTCATAAAGTGTTGATAAAGACTAGTGGAAAGAAAACATCCAAAAGACACTGTTAAGTGTTTATTTTATAGCTCTATATCTATTTGTGTCAATAGATTTTAATTACAATACATATTTTTAAAGGCCGTTTTCTCAAAATGAGCTTTTTCTCCTACACTGAGCCATAAATCTCCACTTCAGTAGCACTTACACACACCAAACTTTACATTTTTGTTCCTGTCTATATTCTGAAGCTTTTTACAGAGGGATTTGTTCATATATAATTTGCTTGATTATATACAACATTTATTCCCATTTATTTATTTATTATTTAAAAAAATATATATTGTTTTATGGCTGTTCTAAGATTTTTTCTGAATTATGGAGTGACAAAAAGAGATACCCAAAATTCCCTCTGCAAGAACATTTGACTCTAATATGTAAAAAAAAATAAACGGACTTCATCCAGTGTTCAGATTTTTGTACTAGAAATGTATGCAAGTTAGTGCAGAATTATGGAGTGACAAAAAGAGATACCCAAAATTCCCTCTGTAAGAACATTTGACTCTAATATGTAAAAAAAAATAAACAAGAGTTTTGAAACGGACTTCATCCAGTGTTCAGATTTTTGTACTAGAGATGTATGCAAGTTAGTGCATATTTCATTAAATAATGCCTCATGCTTGATTATATACAACATTTATTCCCATTTATTTATTTATTATTTAAAAAAATATATATTGTTTTATGGCTGTTCTAAGATTTTTTCTGAATTATGGAGTGACAAAAAGAGATACCCAAAATTCCCTCTGCAAGAACATTTGACTCTAATATGTAAAAAAAAATAAACGGACTTCATCCAGTGTTCAGATTTTTGTACTAGAAATGTATGCAAGTTAGTGCATATTTCATTAAATAATGCCTCATTTGCATATTTAAACATAACATTTTAGAAAACTTGTAATACAAAAAAAAATTTTGCAATTATCAATGTAATCAATCAACTGGGTAAGTAAGGTGATAACTATTAGTTAATATTTTTACCCTATTCACCTGCAGTGTCTCGCCTTAAAAACTAAAAAGTCAGAATTGAGTGGCGTGTCCTGGCACAATGTTTAATATAGTGTCTCAAATTTGATTATTTATTCAACTTGCAAATAAGTACAGATGTCTTTAGTGATTATTTTGTTTATTGAGGGTAAGTTTGGCTTGTTTAATAGTTTCCATTTTTTTCTAATACGTCCCTCTCTCTCTCTCTTCTCAGACTCTTGGAGGAACTACTGAATAAGTTTAAGAGTAGCATGAAGCTACAGCTTAATTGCTTCAAGCCTGCTTCTTTTCAGCCTGTGAAACGATAATCCTTCACAAAACCCCAACATATCCACAGCGCCTCTTCGTTGTAACACTAAGACACCATTTCAGTTTTAAAAACCATTAAAAGTCAATATAGTGCCACTAATATAGCCTTTTCTATTTCCTGAATTACACTTGTTTTTGTGAGTATGTAGCAGCCTGTTGTACTGCCTCTTTGTCCACCTTAATGACCAGATGCACATTAAAAGCCAAAAGAAATCTATGTGCTCTTACACAGAGTGGGTTTTCTGCAAACGTTAATGTGCAAGACAGTTGCTAAAGTAATTGCCAGATTTGTGTGTTTGTGTGTGTGAGGGAGATAGAATTGGTAAGAGTTTTGCTCTTGGTAGATGAAACTATTGAGTTCTGAAATGACTCTTGTTCTCATTTTTATTGAGAGAGTCGTTTTTTGTCTATTATGACCACACGATCAGCGATTCATGCACACACCCTGTCTAGTGTCAGACGGAAAGATTCACACCCTGCCCCTCCTCAGCAATGCGGGGGTAATTTTACCTGTCCCAGGAGGAAGTGTTCGGTATTGGGAGGTGTCCTTTACTGCAAACTGCTATTAAATGCTAGGCAACCAAGCATTGGCATGTGGTTTAGGAGATTGAGATAGAACTGACTAGAACTAGACAAGATCGCAGGCTGTCAACATGCCATCAGAAACTCTCCACAATGATCTAAATATTTGTTTTTACCGTTGTCTCATCATAACTCATTACGTTATTTGTGTGAACCTGAACATTTCTGTGAAGTGACACAAACATAGCTTTTTCCCAACACTCAGAGTGTTGTTTGTTGATTTCTATTCTTCTAAATTTAGAGTACTTACACCCACTCATTTAAGGGAAGCAATTTGACAGAACAGCATCAAAGCCGCATGCGGCACCAGGTGAAAGAGTGGGTGTATTGATCTCAGGCAGTACAGCTTAAGGGAAGTTTTTAATGATTGCACCTTTCCACTCTGTAGGCAGCGGAAAATGATCCAAAACATGTTTATGTGTAATTGAGAGCAGTAAGCCCATAAACGGTGGAAAACTCGAAGAATTTTTGTTTTTGTAAAACATCTCGAAAGTTTCTAAGGATGTCTCGTGCATCCCAAAGAAAAACAGTCTCACCCTATAGCATAGATTCAAGACTTTTTGACATAATTAGTTACTTTACATCGCAATTAGGCCAATCAGAATTGCACATAGTACACAACATTGTTCATTATAGCTTTAAGAGCAACAAAACAACAACCAATGAGGCATTCTGGCTGTTTTCATTGAGAAGGAAGAATAAAAAAGACTTCAGTCTGCCTCTTCCTCTGTGATGTCATCGAGTTGAGACTGCCCGCACCATCCTGTCTCCAACCCACAAACACCATCCTGTGTGTGCGCTGTCACTCGCTTACACAACCTGTATATATTCTCTGCAGACAACATATTGCTTCCGCTCAATGTAAACGAGGGCTTGGCATCCCACCAGATCCACACACGTTCATGGGGATTCCAGTGTTTGTATTGGGGGCTCCTGCCTTTTACAAAGGCTTAGCTTAGTTAACCACAGTCAGCCCACCAGTGATAGAGAGACTCCGGCAAATGACGTCCAATTCTGTTTAGAAAGAATCCTCTCTAGTAGAAGTCAACTTAAAAGAAACTTAGTGGAAAAAGAGAAATAATTTTGAGATTCAATATTGTTCAAAAGTTTAGGGTCGGTAAGATTTTTTTCCTGTTTTTGAAAGAAGTCACCAAGGCTGCATTTATTTGACCCCAAAATATAGTAAAAACTTTAAAGGGATAGTTCACCCAAAAATGAAAATTCTGTCATTAATTACTCACCCTCATGTCGTTCCAAAAACGTAAGACCTTTGTTCATCTTCGGAACACAAATTTAGGTATTTTTTATGAAATCCGAGAGCTTTCTGACCCTCCATGTTTTTTTTGCACACAAAAAGTATTCTCATAGCTTCATAAAATTGCTGTTGGACCAGTCATGAACAATTTTAACGATGTCCTTATCAGTGTGCCTTGATCGTGGTAGGACCCTTGCTGTCTATGGCGGGTCAGAAAGCTCTCGGATTTCATCAGAAATATCTTTAATTTGTTCTAAAGATGAATGAAGTTCTTATTATTGCAATTTAGTATAGCCATTTTCTATTTTAATAGATTTTTTAAATGTAATTTATTCTTGAGATGGCAAAGCTGAATTTTAAGCAGCTATTGCTCCAGTTTTCGGTGTCACATGATCTTTCAGAACTCATTTTAATGTTGATTTGGTGATGAAGAAATTTCTTATTGTTATCATTATTAAAAACAGTTGTGCTGCTTATTTTAGGTGTAATTTTTACCCTGTACAGGTCAGGAATCAGAGCACATACACTCCATTTTCCACTTTTTTTATTAAAACCAATCAATTTTGAGTAAATCAATTTCAGTAACATAAAAGAGCAAAAGTAGTGGAATAAAAAAGTAGAACATTTAGTCAGAATTGGACACAAACATTTTTATAAAAGAACTGCAATTTGAAAACTGAAATTTTATCGCTTTTTTCTAAATGCATAGCCTATATACATCAAATTCTTTGGATTTTATATTCTGAATGCAGCTCAAACAAATGTTGCAAGAAACAATCAATCACAGCTAATATTCACACTTTACATTCTTTTGTGATGTCAGCAAAAGTCCACACATTTGACAGTATGCCGACATAATACAATCATTTATCCTTGTGAGTTGTACACACATTTACGTCTTTCTCAGTATTACACATGACAAGTTTCGCATCTGATGTTGTCTGTTATCACTCTAGATTATCCTGGTAGGATTCTGCTCAGCTCGAGTGTCCCGAAAGGTGCACAGCAGAATTCCAACATTTACCTTTTACACTTTAGCTTACAAGACTTGGGTGATTTTTACAGTTAACCCAGGATTAACAGTCCTGTTTAAACCCTGTTTAAACCTCACCCTGGGTTAATATTTTGTCCTGGGTTTTTAAATTTGAGATTTTTCACTGTACATATTTAAACCCTGGGTTAACATTCTTGTCTGCACATTGATTGGACAAGTATGGCACTTGGTGAACATGTAAACTCTCTCAATAACTGCTTGTCCATCATCTGTTCATAAGCAAAGCTTTGTAACCCTGAGTTAAAAATGGCGCTAACCCCCTTTCAAAATTACAAGAAAAATTCTGAAAATTTCATGAAAATTCATGAAAAAGGCAGTTTTTTTTGTCAGTACAATAGAAGTCAATGGGTTGTTTGGTTCTCAATGTTCTTGAAAATGCCTTCTTTTATGTTCCACAGAAGAAAGAAAGTCATACAGGTTTGGAACAACATGAGGGTGAGTAAATGATAACAGAATCTTTATTCTTTCTTTGTGAACTTTCCCTTTAACCCAGGATTAAAACTTGCTTTAACCCTGGGTTAAGCAAGATGTTATTCCAGGATTAAGGGCGAAGTGACAAGCCTCCAGGGTCAATTTTGAGGACCGCTGTTAGGGAGATGTGTGATGACTCTGTGGTAGTCTTGGGTCGGGGAGAGGGTGTGTTCAGCGGGCAGGTGTGAAAGCTCATGGCTGCGGATGTAGTTCATGCTGCCGGGATGACTGAGGAAAAGAAGCTGACGAGCAAACAGTGGCTCAACCTGTGACATGATGACAAAAGCAAATTAAGATGACACGAATATCATTTATGTTTTGTTCATAACTTCAGCGGTATTATAAGGAACCAAAGAAATGTACCTGCACTGTGAAAGTCCTTCTTGGTCTTTGAGCATCGGAGCTCTCATCCTCAAAGAATAGCAGGACTTGAGAGCATGGTGCAGGACGAGCGTGGAGGGCGTAACTCTGCAATTCTACAGAAGATATGGATTTTAATCACATACAATGACAGGTGAGAACTTCAGCAATACATTTTTTTTTCTGGACTCTTTAATGACCAGGTATTTCAAAAGAACAGTATTTGTTTAAAATAGAAAACATTTGCAATATTATAAATGTCTTAAATATAATTTAATTATATTTCATTTAATAATTTAATGCATAAAACTGCTGTATCAATTTCATCAAAATCATACTGACCCCAGACTTTTAAACGTCTATAAAATGTGGCAGATTATTCAGATTAATGGTCATTCAAAATGATCAAATCTTAAACTATTTTCCTGAATCTTTAATATTTAAGTACATCCTCGTTACAAAGTGTTTATTTGTAAATGGCATGTAATTGATCATGTTTCTTAAGCCATTGGGTAAAGCAAATGATCTTATCTCTTTCTGTAATACAGACTTTTTTTTCTCATTCTCTACTTGCTTTCCATACTATGAGCTTTAGGTCTAAAGTGGCACATGTGATTTCTATGGTATTTGAGTTGTATTCATCATATGCTGGAAAGTTCTGTGAGAATCACAACAATCAGTGAATCTATGACAGAAGGTGGGCGTGCGTGAGTTGTAACTCATAGATGACTGACTGACTGTCACTAAATATCAACCCACAGATAATGTGACACTATTTACTGTAAAAGTCTGACGTGTTTGTTTACAGTAAAATGTGTGTATTTGAGATGTGCAAATATGATGCATACAAACAGAGAATTAATAGACAGTTATAAAGATTTACCATAAATGACTGTCAGCGTTTACTGAAAACGATGAGTGATGAAGTAACCTGTTCATTTATTTATTAATTTTCTGCTTGCTTTCCAATGAATGACATCAGATCATTTGTCATAATCTTAGTGTAATTTATCAGAAATGCCTTACACGTGAATGTGTTCCTATGCACTAACCTGTTATGAACAGATGAGTGTCCAGCAGTTTGCAGTTCTGCTCTCTCTCCAGCTTGTTGGGCTTGTCGGTAGGTGGTGCGTGAGCTCCCTCCCAGTACACCCTGCAGGGGCAGCGGCGGCGGGCGTAGAGCCCGTCAGGGGCCATCCAGAGTATAACACCACGGTCCAGAGATGCCCCTTCAGCATGAGGGAGTTCAACCAGCTCTGGGGCCCCAGGTGAAGCGTAGACCTGTCCCTCTCTGCTAGGGCCCAGCTGACAGCCTTCTGGACTACTCACTGTTACCTCTCGCACCAAAGCTTCCCGGTAAAACACCACCACATGTAAGCGGTAATCTATTTGAGAAGAAGATCAAAATAAATAAACACTTAGATGACCTGGCATCATCTAACCCTAAATTAATATCTTTTTAAACACAATTTAATAAAGCAGCAGTCACTCTAGTCTTTTTTGTATTAATATAAAATGCTTTGTTTGCATTTTTAGGGTGACTTTTTAACATTTCGTCAAGGGTCTACAGATGAAAAGTAGCATTTTGGCTAGTAATGTTCATTAATGTGCATTGCCCATGTAAACAAATCAACTTGAACATACAAAATACAGACACTTTAATGGTTGTAGTATGAATCTTTGTAGTATTAAAAATCATAATTCAACATATCAAAAATGTAATAATATGCAGTCTACTCCGCTGTACTGCAATCCTGCACATTTAATACACCATGACGTATCATTCTTCTATTGGTCACATGTCTTCACGTGATATAAATTCACAGGTCAGAGTTCACCAAACTTATATTTTGGGATGCAGCAGAATTCGCGCGAGCTTGCATTTCCGGTCTCCCATATTTGCATGCATATGAATGGAAGTCAATGGAACGCCTCTTATGAACACCTCCTACCACTGTTAAAGTCGGAATGAAATTAAAATTCATTTATTTTCTAAATGCATATTATTGGTTTTAATGAATGATTCATTCATGCATATGTTTTTTTTACCACATAATTTCTTATTAAAATGTCATAAATCGTCTGGTAAAATGACAAACTTCTCTGTATTCTACACCATGTATTCTGGACTTTTCCAACTGTTTAGTCTTAAACCCTTTTCTTACAATCCAAATTTGCACTTTGCCTCCTTCCGGTCAACAACTGATGGATAGAACCAAGTCCCTGCTCTACATTTTTGATAATCTGCTTCATTCAAAATATGGAAGAATAGATCAGTTGCTACTTCTGTTACACTGTGACTTTAAATCTTTAGTAGCAATCTTGAGTCAAAATATAAATTTTTCATTCAGTACATCATAATGTTGTGATTCCTAAATAAATTATTTGTAGTACTTAAAATGACTGATTTTAGTTTTTAGTGTTTCATTTCTGTTTCTACTACTTAAAGATCAGTCCACCTGCCCGAATCGAGCCTGTCACTGTCACTGTCTCTGTGTGTTTATGATTATGTACCTGAGAGGGCCACTGCCTCAGCAGATCTCATGCTGGTGTCCAGCGTGAAGGGTGACGGCTGTGGATCAGATGCATTGCAACTGTAGAAAGAGCCACTGAACTGGTACCCTGCACATACAGAAATATGTCAATGCAAATGCATACTACCGGAACTTACAGTAGTTCTACTTTCTCTCTCAAACACACAAAGTACCAGGTTCCCATCGCGGCGTGTAGGGGCTCTGGCTGTAAGGGATCTCAGATAGGGTTGAGTAATCCCTCCATCCTCTGTCTGCTGGAGAAAGATAGTTGCACACCTGTAAGGACAAGCACATATGGTGATCTGAAGTGCAAAGATAGGAACGCACAAATCAAAGATGGTTTTGATTCTAACCTGAGATGGTGCTGGCACATAAGGTGGGTGTATTGGATAACTGGGTGAGCTTGAATTGGACTGTGAATCTTCAAGAGATCTGGATCCTGAAACATTTAAATATATATATTTTTTTTTTATTTGTTTTCATCATATCTAAAGAAGTATTTATTAGACAAATGGCAGCAAACAGCTGTTCTACTGTAGGATGTCATTTGATGTTTTTCTCCTTCTTTGCCTTTTTTGGATCCTTCCGGAACAATCCTATACACTTTATAGGGGTCTGATATGTCAAGCTGACTGCGCTCCACAATCTCCTCAAAGTCGTTGCTCTTGTTAAGAGCACATCGAAGACGTGTTTTCCAAGTTGGTGGGTCAGGTTTGTCAATACCCTCCCGATGCTTGCCTTTGAATAGGGCCCAAGCCTGCAGGAAAGCCAACATATGGGTCAATGTTATACTAGGATGCCCTTAAAAAAGGAGATTTTTATTTTTTTAAGAAATCTAGTTTCTACCAAGTAACCTTGATTTTATGTTGGTTTCATACATTTTTCAAATAATTTTTTATTTATAGATGTGGAGTGGTGCGACCATTGTCGTTCCTTAATACTTAATTGTTGCTTTCAAAAAAGGTTTTCAAACATATTTTAGTAAGGTAATATTTTTAACAAAAACTGAATTTTTGAGTCCTGAATATTAAGACGTTTGACCTGAAGAAGAAAAAACTTGCTTTCTCATAAAAAGTGATTATGCAAACACTGCACTACTTAATGATTTCAGCCTTTTAATGAGATTTTGACTCCAAACAGTAGACATTTTTAGGCACCACAAAAAATATATCAAACTATTCGAATTCGACAACGTCCCAGCAAACACAAAACGTTTTACAACCTTTTCACAACGTGAACGCAGTTGTGTTTGCTGGGGTTGAATGTATTTTTAATAACACAAATGTACGATCACATACATGCACTGTATGCCATGTTATTAAGATCACATGAGAGAAATAATGCTTTACTGACGCTGCATGGGTCTGTTTCTCATCCCCTCAACCTGCATCCTGACAGACTGTACCTTGAAGAGCGCAGCATCCTCCTCCCTGTTGTAGTCCTGTTTGCCCGCGTGCTTCCACGGAATCCGAAAGATACTTTTCTCCTCGTTCTCCCACACTAGTCCAGGGTATTTTCCGGTGTCCACCTGCTCTATCAACCACTGACGCAACTTTCCGTTACCGGAGCCCCCCGCCATCGCGCGCTCTTCATCTGAACACATCTGAAAACAAAATCGTGTATCATTCAGCGTTTTTTAATTTGGCACTACTAAATTAAATGTAAAAACCAATATGGTTAAAGCTAGTAGTTAAACAAATAACTAAAAATGCAGGAAAGTCCGAACTGAAAAAGACATATGCCTACAGCAGAAAGTACTGGAGCGCGTGCTGCCCTCTTTCAGAGCTTTTTCGAGTTTTGAAATGTGTCAGTAACGTAGTTCAGCTTTCGACCGCGACTTTTCTTCAATCGTTTGCATTGACAGGGGCGGAGCGTTCTTCCACGCACCTGCAGCGCGTGAGATATGACGGACGTCCCGTAAGCACGCGGGGGCTTCACATGATATCGAGCCCACGCGCGCTGCAGCGGGACTTTTGGCGTTTAATAAAATAATTTTAATTTCTTTGAATTCAGTGACGTTGAAATGCCAGCTGTTTGTTTATAGATATAAGTGTACTCTGTGTGTTCAAGTCTTGACTAGATTCTAAAGCGGGCACGACCTTAGCCATGCAACTACATACAGAAACGTGTGGGCTCGTAGAATAATACAAAACAGCCATCAACCGATAAAATGGGAGAAAAGAAAAAGAAAATCTTGGTCAATTCTGAAATAGGCTATATTAATAAATCGTAAAAAAACGCATTTTTATCATATTTTAATCTGACTATTGTGTGCCCCATATAAACACAGTAGGCCTACCACAACTACATACAGAAACGTGTGGGCTCGTAGAATAATACAAAACAGCCATCAACCGATAAAATGGGAGAAAAGAAAAAGAAAATCTTGGTCAATTCTGAAATAGGCTATATTAATAAATCGTAAAAAAACGCATTTTTATCATATTTTAATCTGACTATTGTGTGCCCCATATAAACACAGTAGGCCTACCACAAACTAACCATCACATATGGCTATTTTATAACGTTAACATGATTTGCTTCAGAAGGCTTGTCATTTTACGAGCTATGTCTAGTGTTTGAGCTGTTCTCCGTCATCTGTATTGGTCTCAGTGGCAATCATTCCTCAGTAAGGCTGATCTCTGTCTATTTGTAGCCAACAGAGAGCAGTAAAGGGCCATTCTCTAAAAAGACAAGACAGCAACCACTTCATAAACCACTACATTGCAATAGAATTTTAAAATAAAGAATTTTCATCCTACATAAGACCATTTCATTCTGTAATAGTGGGAGGTTAGATGTGTCAATTTCTTTTTAAACACAATTTAATAAAGCAGCAGTCACTCTAGTCTTTTTTGTATTAATATAAAATGCTTTGTTTGCATTTTTAGGGTGACTTTTTAACATTTCGTCAAGGGTCTACAGATGAAAAGTAGCATTTTGGCTAGTAATGTTCATTAATGTGCATTGCCCATGTAAACAAATCAACTTGAACATACAAAATACAGACACTTTAATGGTTGTAGTATGAATCTTTGTAGTATTAAAAATCATAATTCAACATATCAAAAATGTAATAATATGCAGTCTACTCCGCTGTACTGCAATCCTGCACATTTAATACACCATGACGTATCATTCTTCTATTGGTCACATGTCTTCACGTGATATAAATTCACAGGTCAGAGTTCACCAAACTTATATTTTGGGATGCAGCAGAATTCGCGCGAGCTTGCATTTCCGGTCTCCCATATTTGCATGCATATGAATGGAAGTCAATGGAACGCCTCTTATGAACACCTCCTACCACTGTTAAAGTCGGAATGAAATTAAAATTCATTTATTTTCTAAATGCATATTATTGGTTTTAATGAATGATTCATTCATGCATATGTTTTTTTTACCACATAATTTCTTATTAAAATGTCATAAATCGTCTGGTAAAATGACAAACTTCTCTGTATTCTACACCATGTATTCTGGACTTTTCCAACTGTTTAGTCTTAAACCCTTTTCTTACAATCCAAATTTGCACTTTGCCTCCTTCCGGTCAACAACTGATGGATAGAACCAAGTCCCTGCTCTACATTTTTGATAATCTGCTTCATTCAAAATATGGAAGAATAGATCAGTTGCTACTTCTGTTACACTGTGACTTTAAATCTTTAGTAGCAATCTTGAGTCAAAATATAAATTTTTCATTCAGTACATCATAATGTTGTGATTCCTAAATAAATTATTTGTAGTACTTAAAATGACTGATTTTAGTTTTTAGTGTTTCATTTCTGTTTCTACTACTTAAAGATCAGTCCACCTGCCCGAATCGAGCCTGTCACTGTCACTGTCTCTGTGTGTTTATGATTATGTACCTGAGAGGGCCACTGCCTCAGCAGATCTCATGCTGGTGTCCAGCGTGAAGGGTGACGGCTGTGGATCAGATGCATTGCAACTGTAGAAAGAGCCACTGAACTGGTACCCTGCACATACAGAAATATGTCAATGCAAATGCATACTACCGGAACTTACAGTAGTTCTACTTTCTCTCTCAAACACACAAAGTACCAGGTTCCCATCGCGGCGTGTAGGGGCTCTGGCTGTAAGGGATCTCAGATAGGGTTGAGTAATCCCTCCATCCTCTGTCTGCTGGAGAAAGATAGTTGCACACCTGTAAGGACAAGCACATATGGTGATCTGAAGTGCAAAGATAGGAACGCACAAATCAAAGATGGTTTTGATTCTAACCTGAGATGGTGCTGGCACATAAGGTGGGTGTATTGGATAACTGGGTGAGCTTGAATTGGACTGTGAATCTTCAAGAGATCTGGATCCTGAAACATTTAAATATATATATTTTTTTTTTATTTGTTTTCATCATATCTAAAGAAGTATTTATTAGACAAATGGCAGCAAACAGCTGTTCTACTGTAGGATGTCATTTGATGTTTTTCTCCTTCTTTGCCTTTTTTGGATCCTTCCGGAACAATCCTATACACTTTATAGGGGTCTGATATGTCAAGCTGACTGCGCTCCACAATCTCCTCAAAGTCGTTGCTCTTGTTAAGAGCACATCGAAGACGTGTTTTCCAAGTTGGTGGGTCAGGTTTGTCAATACCCTCCCGATGCTTGCCTTTGAATAGGGCCCAAGCCTGCAGGAAAGCCAACATATGGGTCAATGTTATACTAGGATGCCCTTAAAAAAGGAGATTTTTATTTTTTTAAGAAATCTAGTTTCTACCAAGTAACCTTGATTTTATGTTGGTTTCATACATTTTTCAAATAATTTTTTATTTATAGATGTGGAGTGGTGCGACCATTGTCTTTCCTTAATACTTAATTGTTGCTTTCAAAAAAGGTTTTCAAACATATTTTAGTAAGGTAATATTTTTAACAAAAACTGAATTTTTGAGTCCTGAATATTAAGACGTTTGACCTGAAGAAGAAAAAACTTGCTTTCTCATAAAAAGTGATTATGCAAACACTGCACTACTTAATGATTTCAGCCTTTTAATGAGATTTTGACTCCAAACAGTAGACATTTTTAGGCACCACAAAAAATATATCAAACTATTCGAATTCGACAACGTCCCAGCAAACACAAAACGTTTTACAACCTTTTCACAACGTGAACGCAGTTGTGTTTGCTGGGGTTGAATGTATTTTTAATAACACAAATGTACGATCACATACATGCACTGTATGCCATGTTATTAAGATCACATGAGAGAAATAATGCTTTACTGACGCTGCATGGGTCTGTTTCTCATCCCCTCAACCTGCATCCTGACAGACTGTACCTTGAAGAGCGCAGCATCCTCCTCCCTGTTGTAGTCCTGTTTGCCCGCGTGCTTCCACGGAATCCGAAAGATACTTTTCTCCTCGTTCTCCCACACTAGTCCAGGGTATTTTCCGGTGTCCACCTGCTCTATCAACCACTGACGCAACTTTCCGTTACCGGAGCCCCCCGCCATCGCGCGCTCTTCATCTGAACACATCTGAAAACAAAATCGTGTATCATTCAGCGTTTTTTAATTTGGCACTACTAAATTAAATGTAAAAACCAATATGGTTAAAGCTAGTAGTTAAACAAATAACTAAAAATGCAGGAAAGTCCGAACTGAAAAAGACATATGCCTACAGCAGAAAGTACTGGAGCGCGTGCTGCCCTCTTTCAGAGCTTTTTCGAGTTTTGAAATGTGTCAGTAACGTAGTTCAGCTTTCGACCGCGACTTTTCTTCAATCGTTTGCATTGACAGGGGCGGAGCGTTCTTCCACGCACCTGCAGCGCGTGAGATATGACGGACGTCCCGTAAGCACGCGGGGGCTTCACATGATATCGAGCCCACGCGCGCTGCAGCGGGACTTTTGGCGTTTAATAAAATAATTTTAATTTCTTTGAATTCAGTGACGTTGAAATGCCAGCTGTTTGTTTATAGATATAAGTGTACTCTGTGTGTTCAAGTCTTGACTAGATTCTAAAGCGGGCACGACCTTAGCCATGCAACTACATACAGAAACGTGTGGGCTCGTTGAATAATACAAAACAGCCATCAACCGATAAAATGGGAGAAAAGAAAAAGAAAATCTTGGTCAATTCTGAAATAGGCTATATTAATAAATCGTAAAAAAACGCATTTTTATCATATTTTAATCTGACTATTGTGTGCCCCATATAAACACAGTAGGCCTACCACAAACTAACCATCACATATGGCTATTTTATAACGTTAACATGATTTGCCGCAGAAGGCTTGTCATTTTACGAGCTATGTCTAGTGTTTGAGCTGTTCTCCGTCATCTGTATTGGTCTCAGTGGCAATCATTCCTCAGTAAGGCTGATCTCTGTCTATTTGTAGCCAACAGAGAGCAGTAAAGGGCCATTCTCTAAAAAGACAAGACAGCAACCACTTCATAAACCACTACATTGCAATAGAATTTTAAAATAAAGAATTTTCATCCTACATAAGACCATTTCATTCTGTAATAGTGGGAGGTTAGATGTGTCAATTTCTGGTTCATAATTTACACTGTCGTCATACTGCCACAAACTGTAAGATATATACAAATTTGCTGTCTGATATTCATTGAGTCTTTCAGTATATTGAAATAAATCCAACATATCAAGGTGAGTGAACTTGCAACCTTTATTTGCCAAAACAAAAACTAACCAACTGCTAAATAATTTGATTTAAAATACACTTATTTTGAAGAAATGTAGGCCTATATGAATATTACTTTAGGCTTAGCTAGCGATGGGAACCAGTTAAATTGTGATATAAGATATGCAAGCCTGTAAAAAAAAAAGATGTGCAGTCCAAATTTACAATGAATAGTACAAAGAGGATTGCTGGCACAATTCTTTTACTTTATCTTATGGTATCTGGGATTTAAAAAAGGAACTTTTCAGTTTTTGTGTTCTTGTGTCATTTTAAAGTCAAATTCAAACTGAAATGTTTTATTATGGCTTTAACATCTATTTTGGCTACTTTTCAAAACACTTGTGAATGCATATAACCATATTTATCTTTAAATTAACATAGTTATGAAAAGAAAACTCGCTGTTTCCACAAAAAAAGTTTCACTTTTGATTAACAGTACACCACTCCAGAATGTCATTTCCGCCACGTTGTTTCATATACTAGGCGCTACGGTCAAATCCTATAAAACCTCAGATCAAAGGAAAACCTATCTCTGGCATTCATTTATTGAGCCAGATCCTATGTCCATAATGAATAAATGAAGCCTGTAAAAAAAAAAGATGTGCAGTCCAAATTTACAATGAATAGTACAAAGAGGATTGCTGGCACAATTCTTTTACTTTATCTTATGGTATCTGGGATTTAAAAAAGGAACTTTTCAGTTTTTGTGTTCTTGTGTCATTTTAAAGTCAAATTCAAACTGAAATGTTTTATTATGGCTTTAACATCTATTTTGGCTACTTTTCAAAACACTTGTGAATGCATATAACCATATTTATCTTTAAATTAACATAGTTATGAAAAGAAAACTCGCTGTTTCCACAAAAAAAGTTTCACTTTTGATTAACAGTACACCACTCCAGAATGTCATTTCCGCCACGTTGTTTCATATACTAGGCGCTACGGTCAAATCCTATAAAACCTCAGATCTCTGGCATTCATTTATTGAGCCAGATCCTATGTCCATAATGAATAAATGAATGAATGAATGAACGAACGAATAAATAAATACATTTAAAATAATACAAATGTAAAAAAAAAAACGGTCTGATAAAATGAAAATGACTTCAAGCGTTGAGTAATTTCCAAATAATATGAAAATAACTGTCTGGTGAGAAATAACAAAATAAAAGCCTTTCGTAAAAAAGACTAATTGACCATTTAAAAGCCTTCCTAGCTCTAAAAAGAAAACTCCCTGTTTCCACAGACCAGTTTCAATTCAGATTAATAGTCCACTACCCCAGGGTGCCACTCGGCCAGTTTCAGGACGATCTGATATCCCAGTACAAAATAAAAGCCCTCCAAAAACTCATATATGACCAGTTTTGTCTAGATCCTATGTCCATAATGAATAAATGAATGAATGAATGAATGAACGAACGAATAAATAAATACATTTAAAATAATACAAATGTAAAAAAAAAACGGTCTGATAAAATGAAAATGACTTCAAGCGTTGAGTAATTTCCAAATAATATGAAAATAACTGTCTGGTGAGAAATAACAAAATAAAAGCCTTTCGTAAAAAAGACTAATTGACCATTTAAAAGCCTTCCTAGCTCTAGGTTTCCACAGACCAGTTTCAATTCAGATTAATAGTCCACTACCCCAGGGTGTCACTCGGCCAGTTTCAGGACGATCTGATTTCCCAGTACAAAATAAAAGCCCTCCAAAAACTCATATATGACCAGTTTTGTCTTTGATTTTGGATAGCTCTGAAAGGAAAACCCCTGTTTCCACTGAACAATTTCAATTCAGATTGACAGTCCACTACCCCAGAGTGTCACTCAGCCAGTTTCAGGATAATCTGATGTTGCATTACAAAATAAAAGCCTTCAAAAATCTCATATATGACCGGTTTTGCCCTTGAATTTGAATAGCTCTAAAAAGAAAACTCCCTGTTTCCACAGACCAGTTTCAATTCAGATTGACAGTCCACCACCCCAGAGTGCCACTGGGCCAATGCCAGGACTGTCTGATGTTGCATTACAAAATAAAAGCCCTCAAAACAACTTGCATATAACCTGTATTTTCCATATTTTCAGATAGCTCTAAAAAGAAAATGTCCATAGACTATTTTCACTTCAGATTGATAGCACACCACCCCAGAGTGTCACTTATGCAATGTCAGGACTATATGATGTACAATTCCAAAATGAAAGCCCTCCAAAAACTCAAATAAATTCTGTTTTGTCTGTCATTTCAGATTAGTATAAAAAAGAAACTTCTGATTTAGTCTAGTTTCCCCTCAGATTGACAGTACACGTTCTCAATGTCACTTACACCATTTCACTGTCTGATGTTGAATTCCAAAATAAGAGCCCGCCAAAACTTGTATATACACTGTTTTGTTTACACAGTCCTAAAGTAATGTAAGTGATACTATGAGAAGGCGTACTATCAATCTGAAGTGAAAGTAGTCTGTGTAAACAACGAGATACTGTTTTCAACTTATCTAAATCATTAGACAGTCCTGACATTGTGTGAGTGATATTCTGCACTTGTGTGAGTGATCAGTCTGAAGTGAAAATGGTTTGTGGAAACAGAGTTTCCATTTTATACCAATCTAAACTCTTATACAAAACATCTTATGAGTTTTTGAAGGACTTCAATTTGTAATATTGCACCAGATAGTCCTGACATTGTGGGAGCGACAATGAGGAGGTGTACTGGTTATCTTAAGTCAAAGTGGTCTGTGGAAACAGGGAGTTTCCTTTTTAAACCAATCCAAATTGACAGACAAAGCAGTTTAAATATGAGCTTTTAGAGGGCTTCTATTTTGGAATTATACATCAGATAGTCCAGATATTTGCTGCGTTCACGCCATATCGTAATTACCGTGATTTCGAGATGACAGCACGTGACGTTCTACTCGGAGGTTGTTCACGTCATCGGACTGCTTTTCTGTTTCAACTCGATCAACGCCTAAACAGAGCCTGCGGTGGTCACGTGGTACAGCAGTGGTCAGGTATGGAGCCAGATCGGCCTCAAAAATAATACAGTTGCAAAACAAAATTCATAAATGCACAGCACAATTTACATTTACAAAATCCGATTCGTAAATTCAAAACACAATTCATAAATACACAAGTAAAAGCATAAATATTTCCCCAAATGCTCACACAAATGCATCTTACCTAAGTACATTTAAAATGTTTACACAAATATGTATATATACATTTCTTGAATTAATTTCCATCACACATTTATGAATAATGGTACATGTATTTATGGATCGTTGAATCTGCATTTGCAAATAATCACACATGCGTGAACTGCTTTGAATTTGAGTGTGGTAGTTTTGAGACCTTCCTGGCAGGTTAAGATTCATAAATATCTTTTTTTGGAGGATGTTCCGTTCAGCCAATCACGGTGAGCTTTTAATCCACCAATCAAAACGCTCTTCACTGAACAGACTCAAGAAGCTCAACACTGCGCTTGTACTGTGCAGTGTTCCATGATCGGGTCCTTGATATGAAGACATTTTAATGGGTACTCTCTTTTTTTAGCACCTGATTACAATTTCTACAAAATCACATTATGATTTATTTATTTTCTACCCGGTTAGCCTGCTGTCTTATAGACCAAAGTTGCTCAATCTGTAATGTTATCAAATAAGTGTTAAATGTCCAGATATTTCATTTAATAACAACAATTATGTAATGTGTTCTGTTGTTGTTGTTGTTGTTAGTAGTAGGCTATCAGGTTCACAGTAACTTTTGATCAGGCATTAAAAACTAGCTATCACCACCGAAGGGAGATTTCGAACACACACAAGTGAAGAGATTCAGCACAGAGGATGAAAACCATACTCAACGAGTGAGTAAAGTCATTTTTTTATCTGATGGCATTTTCTTATGATTAAAGGTTGTTTTAGTTAATTAAGTGTGCAGTGTTACAACGTTGTTAGTCCATGCCAGCTTTCTTATATTATAACTGGTGTTTGTAGGAAGACTTTAGTAATCACAGGATGAATGGGCGATAAACAATCAGTAAAACAACCATTTCGATGCTAAACTATTGCATAATTTTAAATATGATTTGTACTCAGTGGGTTCTAAAGTTACCATTGCGACCAGCTATAATCATAAGAAAATGCCATCAGATAAAAAACGACTTTACTCACTGATTGAGTGTGGTTTTCATCCTCCATGCCGAAATCTCTTCACTTGTGTGTGTTCGAAATCTCCCTTAGGTGGTGATAGCTGTTTTAATGCCTGATCAAAAGTTACTGCAAACCTGATACTACTACTAACAACAACAACAACAGAACACATTACATAATTGTTGTTATTAAATGAAATTTCTGGACATTTAACACTTATTTGATAACATTACAGATTGAGCAACTTTGGTGTATGAGACAGCAGGTTAACCGGGTAGCTGTATTTTGTGCGAACGATATAAATCATAATGTGATTTTGTAGAAATTGTAATCAGGTACTATAAAAAGAATACACATTAACAGTGTTTAGCAGTAACGCGTTACTGACATTTGATTTCAATTTTAGTAACAGAGTAATTTAATGCGTTATAATTTTCAAAATAGTAATTATAGAGTACACTATATTGATCTACACTTACAGACTTTAAATTTTGGTTGCTGGAGAGTGAACATTCGCGTCCTATACACCGCAACACCCTGAGTGTCTCTGAACTGAAGCACACACACAAAACAATCCAGCAAGAGGCAGTGCCATCATCTTTCTCCTTTAATTCTAAACACAGAATAAGAACAGACTCGAGTTAGGCCATATCGCAAAGTGCCTCCCCTACACATCTCTCTCCATGACAGTGACAGCCATACTTTTTATAACAAGGCAGTAAATGAACCAAACCCACCCGAACTAACTTGAACATAAACACAAATAACATTGCTAACGCAAAAACTCAACCATCTTGCTTAGTTAACACATAAATCAACTCTAAAAAAATACCCATAATGCACCTGGCTGCTAGCGCTCACTGTCATTACAATACCAAACCATGCCAGCAGCCGCTTGCTTTAGTTAAAAATAACAGTGTTCTGTGAATGTTGAT
Organism: Sinocyclocheilus grahami; assembly: GCF_001515645.1. NCBI lineage: Eukaryota > Metazoa > Chordata > Actinopteri > Cypriniformes > Cyprinidae > Sinocyclocheilus > Sinocyclocheilus grahami. Next base: position 490,787 of record NW_015505723.1, on the reverse strand, counting down.
GCTTTAATAACGAATACTTATCGGGAGCGTGTATGCTGGGATTTCATAAATGTAATGGAGAATAAAGTAACAGTAACCAGTAATGTAACTAATTACTAATTACTTTTGAAATAAAGTAATCAGAACAGTAACATGATTACTTTTAAAAGGAGTAATCAGTAATCAGTAATTGAATTACATTTTCAGAGTAACTTGCCCAACACTGCCCATTAAAATGTCTTCATATCAAGGACCCGATCATAGAAACAATGCACAGTACAAGCGCAGTGTTGAGCTTCTTGAGTCTGTTCAGTGAAGAGCGTTTTGATTGGTGGATTAAAAGCTCACCGCGATTGGCTGAACGGAACATCCTCCAAAAAAAGATATTTATGAATCTTAACCTGCCAGGAAGGTCTCAAAACTACCACACACAAATTCAAAGCAGTCCACGCATGTGTGATTATTTGCAAATGCAGATTCAATGATCCATAAATACATGTACGATTATTCATAAATATGTGATGGAAATTAATTCAAGAAATGTATATATACATATTTGTGTAAACATTTTAAATGTACTTAGGTAAGATGCATTTGTGTGAGCATTTGGGGAAATATTTATGCTTTTACTTGTGTATTTATGAATTGTGTTAAAAATGTGTTATTTTTGAGGCTGATCTGGCTCCATAGTCAGGTGGTACAAGTCGTAGCTCTCAGAAAACTCCCAGTTCACAAGTTGTAATTACGAATTCTACGAGGACGTGAACGCTTTTTACAAGTTGGAATCTCCTAATTACGGGATTCCGATATGGCGTGAACCCACCTATTGTGCGGGTGACTCTCTGAGCAGGTGTACCAGCACTCTGAAGTGAAAGTGGTCTGTGGAAACAGGGAGCTTCATTTTTATACCAATCAGAATTGACAGACACAATTGTTTTGGGGGGACATTTATTTTGTAATTACACATCAGATCCAGACATTTGTAGTTTTCTTTTTCAATTTTCAATTAGTCTGTTTTACGAAAGGCTTTTATTTTGTTATTTCTCACCAGACAGTTATTTTCATATTATTTGGAAATTACTCAATGTTTGAAGTAATGTTCATTTTATCAGACCGTTTTTTAAACATTTGTATTATTTTAAATGTATTTATTTATTCGTTCGTTCGTTCATTGTGGACAGGGAAACTGGCTCAATAAATGAATGCCAGAGATAGGTTTTCCTTTGATCTGAGGTTTTATAGGATTTGACCGTAACGCCTAGTATACGGCTGGAATGACCGTGTTTTTGAAAGTGGAGGGCTGGCCTGACCGCAGTTTCATTTGTCCCGAACACTAGTCTGTCAGAATGGCTGGAGAAAAGTGTGCCTCTGATGATAAGCAGGATTCTTCTGACGACTGCGGGGAAGAGAATTGTATTTTCTGTAAAATCGCAAACAGAGACGATCCATCCACTGAGATATTGGCGGAAGTAAGTTACGTTAAGTGGATCTTTATCGACTTGTGGTTTCTTGTTGTCTGGGTAGCTTAATTTCAAAGGTGAATTAGGTAAGTAAATTCACTCCTCTTTCTAAATGTAACTTTATAATATTAGGCCTATAGCCTATATTTGACAGCAGTTCATTATAGTCATCAGCATCCAACCTGAAGGAAGAAAGATGAACTGGGAAGGAAATCTGATAAGCAGGATTGGTTCCGTGACTTAAGCTTCGAGAACAGTTCTGTGATACGAGAAGCGCTTGATATAGAGGACACTGTTCTCGATGTACTTCTTTTTGTATTAACTTTACTTAATGAGTCATTTAGATGTGTTCATTCAAATGACATAAAAAGTACAGCGGCAGTAGAGCTTTACTTTCACTTTTCGTTTCTTTCTGAAATAACACGATCCGGCTTTTATTGGAAAGGAGGAAGAGCTTTTGGGGGACAAGCTAAATGCTATTAACTAATATGGTATATGAGTATGAAATATGAAAAAGAAGCAAATATAATAATTTTATATTCATAATAAAACACAATAATTAAACATCCTCAAAAATGGTCGTAGCTTATCTCAAAAATATATTTGAGTCATAACTTCTGCTGTGGTTATGGCGTCATATTTAGTCATTTCGCCCTCGTCATTTCTCATTAGCGGAAGTGATGTTACTCCAGTGAGTAAAACAAATGGGCACACTGCCACTACTGCTCTCAAAAGTTACTTAAAACCGCAACGTTTCGACCCTAAGGTCTTCGTCAGGCAAAACGAAAAAAATATATATATTTTTGTTTATTGACTGTGAAGGGTTTCATATGATCGAGCACCTGCCCAAAGTTTGTGGATGTGCGCAAATGACACTCCCTTCACTCATCCAGTATGCCCCCTGTATAAATACAGTGGGGTCCTTAGATACACATTATAAAGTCATTTACTTCATGAAGTGTGTTACTTGGAACTATTACAAAACCAATTCATAATGTTTCCCCTCAGTTTTCTGTAACATTCAATGATAATTATAATTAGTATCTTATACTGTTAATGCCAAGGTAAATACAAATGTAATGCGCAATTATTATTATTATATATTTTTTTTTGACAGGATGAGGACATTGTTTGTTTCCAGGACATTGATCCAGGTGCACCTCATCACTACCTGGTTATACCAAAGAAACATATCCATAGCTGTTTGTCACTCCAAACAGATGATATAAATCTTGGTAAGATTATGTCTCTTTTGGATGTGCATTTGATTATTAAATTGTGTATTACTGTTTTGTGAATGGCTTTTGTATTTCTAGCCAGCAGAAGGTAGAAACACAGAGAAATTAAGTATTGAGCTCTGGTTTATTTTGCTTATTGTTAGACTGATTATATATTGACAATACAATTACAATACAATTAACAAGCAATGCCATACTGATGACAGGGCTGATGTTTCATTTAATTGATTTGATCGAAAACAAGTATTTTAATAAGATACAGTGATTAAATGGGATTTTCAATAATCTAAATGTTATTATCCTGAGCAGTGAAGAAGATGGCAGATATGGGAAGAGAGGTACTGAAAGCCAAGAATGTCACAAATTTGGAAGACATCAGGTTTGAAGACAACACTACTGTCATATTAATCAAGCATTTATTTGGATGAAGCAGTTATTAAATGAGAACATGACTATATTTCAGTCTAGGTTTCCATGTACCTCCATATATCACTGTCCCCCATCTGCACCTCCATGTTCTAGCACCTTTTAGTCAGCTGTTTAAATTGGCAATACGCAAGTACACATCCTTCTGGTACCTCACTGTGAGTAAACTAAAGATGTTTCAAGCATTTATTTGATTACACTTGGTTGTATATGAATTCATAAAGTTTGAACAATTTATCATTATTTCTCTTTTTGTGTGTGTGTTGTTTTAAAGGAGGAGAAGCTGCTTCAGAAACTGACCGGAAAAAAAAAAAAAAAGAATGGGCATGTGACAGTTGCATGCCGCCATGTGTAGCTATGTGCGCCTTATTACTGAACTAAAAAACTTGAAATCACAAGGCACTTTAGTCAAGATCAGTGGACATTGTTTTTTCTTTTTCATTGTTTGGTTTGAGCCTTAAATGCCTGCCATTTAACGTTATTTTTATATTTTATTTATATAATGCTAAATAATTTTAAAAACCAGGATGGTATCCTTTAAACTGACAATCAATATTTTAACTAAAGTGTAATCTGATCAATAATGTCTAATGTTATTAAATGGATGGAACAGTTATGTTTGTACAGATTCTACATGCTATATTGTGAAAGATTTATCGTACAGTGAGCCATCAACACATTCATGGTCACACCCAGGGGTGTTGCTGGGAGAGGCCCAGAACAATGTTCTCTGGGGGTTGTAATCCCCCCACCCCTCTGAACGTGATTTTGAGGAGGCCCAGAAAAAATCATTGCAGTGGACCCAGAAATCCTAGCGACACCACAGGTCACACCATTATGTTTTCTTCAGTGTTCATGCTCATGTTCTTTACATACTGATCAGAGGGGCACATCCTGTCCAAGTGTGCGGTTCTTGGCATGGACAAAGGTTAAAGGGGTCATATGATGCGATTTCAGTTTTTCTTTTCTCTTTGGAGTGTTACAAGCTCTTGGCCTAAAATCTTTAACTGATGGAAACTATGTGGAACTTGTGTATCATTGCCCAATCAAACCATACAAGTGTATCCTTTTGATGTCTGTAAACAAAGGTCAAAGGTCAGGTATCTGCTATAGAGGGTTAAAATAATCAGTAAAGATGCCTTTGCAGCCAGCCTTACAAAAGATGCTTACAGTGATGTAATAGACTCCACGATAACACAAGATACGTTTATCTGCTGCTAGTCAAAATGTGTTGGCCCACCTGCTTAAAATTATTATAAATCAGCTGAGTGAACAAGACTGATTACTATTTATTTATTTTGCCTTTATTGCTTTCTGTCATAGTTAAAAACAGGACACCAGTCTAGTTGTTATGATTTGTGGCCAGTATAAAGGTTTTAAACCTCATCTGGCCAGGCACAGGGAGAACTTGTGTTTAAGTGTTTAGAGAGGTTGAAGATCTGCTTGGCTGTGGATGTATAAAAAAACATTTCTTTTTGGTCATGTTAGCAATCATTGTGTTAATATTAATGATACACGTTTCGGTCTAAAACTTGCAGCTAATGCTCTGCTTTTATCTGAGGTTCAAAGTCTGTGTTTCAGAGACTAAAAACAAAAAAAGCAGACGAGAGCAGGCAAAATGATGGAGTGCTGTTTAATGCGTGGTCAAAATGGATTTTTGCCTACAGAGCAGTCAGAAAAAGATAACAGAGTTGTTTAAAATGCGTATCTGCTTAAGCTTGATAAGTAAAAAAAAAAAAAATGTATGTTGTGCTAATTGTATTGGATGTGTCTTATGTACAGTCAATGAAAAGTTTTGTTCTCTTAGTGGAAGTTAATGAACATGCATAATATTACTTTTGATTAAATATGTGCTTAATGGTTAAATGTGCACTCTGTGTCCATCTCATTTACAGTGACATTGTTCAGAGGAGCAGAGAGGAGCTCAAAGCTATCAGAGAAACCAACCCAGGCCTCAAACCTACATTGGCTATCATACAGGTATGTCTTTGTGTTTAGATAAAGAGTTGGAGAGCACTTGTGTGTATCTGTTGCCATGTGAATGTATCTCAGACACTAAAAGCTGGTTTGCTTTTACTTATGGAAGGCTGGTGAAGATGACGGTTTGCTGGAGGTGAATAAGAAGATGGCTGGAAAGGTATAACTGTTTTTCTTCCCTTCTGTCCAACATGCAATAAATAAATGGGTGCAAGTAACACAAATCTTTGCATTATACTTTACATTACATTTTAGCAGATGTTTTGCTGTTGATAAGATGAATGGAAATGCAAATTAATAGCTTATACAGTGATATATACCTGCTGATTTTGTATCCACACAGATCGGATTGAACGTTATGCAGATTTGTCTTCCACGCCAGTGCACAGAGGAAGAGGTAAGTGATGCTGCAAATTCTGAAAAGCAAATTAGAGTAGCTTTTTTGATTAAACCGAAACTATCCTCTTTATTCTACAGGTGATTGAGGAGATCTTGAGATTAAATGAGGATTCTCGTGTTTATGGCATTTTTTTGAACCTTCCTCAGTCCTTCCTCTCAAAAAGTGTCCGTAATGCCGTCAAGCCACAGAAAGATGTGGATGGGTAAGCTACAGTTTTTTTGTTTATATTCATACGTGTAACCAAAAATCACTTTTTGGCATAAGTGCCAATGGTGGTTGATTTGAGAATTTTCTAGCTATGAATATATCCCATCTGCCATGATTTTGTATGGTATTTATTAAAAATAATTGTATTCTTATGACAGGGAAGTTATTGGGAAACTATTCATTGTAGGATACTTTTAAATATATTATAGATGCATTTACTTTAATTGAATAAAGTACAACAAGAAGTGTAATTTTAGGGTAGAAACTGAATGTTTTCCACACAAAGTCACATAAGCCTATATGTGTTTGCAGGGTCTCTGATCTTAATGTTGGCCGTGTAGTGTTGGGGGATCAGAGAGACAGTTTTGCTTCACCTATAGCTGGAGCTGTGCTGGAGATGCTTGCCAGGCACGGTGTGTATCTGTTTGTTTATTTATGCATTTCGGCATATGTTATTACATTTGCATTCAAAAGGTGAAATGTTTCATAAACACTGCTAATTCTACTGAATGGAGTACAAAACAAATATCCATATTTATATGGGCCATTCTACAGAATTGGTGCAAACTTCTGTCCCACAACCAAAAAACACATTTAAAAAGCATTTAAGGATTCAAATCTTAGATGTTTATTAAAGGGGTCATCGGATGCCCATTTTCCACAAGTTTATATGATTCTTTAGGGTCTTAATGAAAAGTCTATAACATACTTTGGTTAAAATTTCTCAATGGTAGTGTAAAAAAACACCCTTATTACCTTGTCAAAATCAGCTCTGTTTTCAGTACGCCGTTCAAGTCCATGTTGCTTTAAATGCTAATGAGCTCTGCTGACCCCACCCCTCTCTTCCAAGTAGGTATAACTGCAGACCGGAGATCTCCAAAATGGGGTGTGAACTCCAAAAGTGGGCAGAACCTCCAAAATGGGGCGGGGTCTCCTCGGGCAAAGACTTTCACCACTTTATTGACTTACATTTCAAAATAAAACTTTATAAGTTAAACATTGTTTCTAGTTGATCTAAAATAAAATATGCTATATAAATAAATATTCTCCGTAAGAGCAGAGCCCAAAGCTCATGGCCAGTGGTGTTTGGACTGGAGTTTGAACCTCTGCTTCATGATGTAAACGGGAATCACCCATGAGCTCTCCCGCGAGCCGTCCCTGCACAGTGCAAATATTTTACTCTATCGCTTTGTTTTAAGCAACGGGGGTGTCCTGGGGCTCGAAATTCGCAGGGTAGGAGGGGGTAGTGATGCTGGGTGTAACTAAAAAGGTGCCCATTGTCCGGTGAGGTTCGGTTGGGGAGTTACGGAACGATCTCATATCGCATAATCTTATTAACTGTTTATCTGCTGAACTGCATCTTTCTTTACCATGCTATTCAGCGTCAATCCCGCCGTGAACTCGATTTGACTGGTTAAGGTTAGGGTCAGGTGTGGGGTAGGTTTAAGCCCAATTTATACTTGTGCGTCGAACCAACGCCGTAGCCTACGCATAGATGCACACCCTATGCCGTAGCCTGACGTGCACCTCTCCAAAAATCTCACGAGTTTTGTGTGTTTATGTGCACTTTATTATATTTTAATGTTACACCTTCTTATATAAAATAAAACAAAGCAAAGAACAAGTGTCTTATCATTTATTATACTACATAGCATTATACATCAGTAGTTGTCCGCGACAAACAATGTTGATCTGCCGTGGTACAAGTCCTTGTGGAGATTGAAAGTATGCCATCTTCTCCTGTTCCGTTGTTGTCTGCTTTTTGTAGTTTTAAATAATGATTTAATGATCTGATATTTATATTTACGATGCAGAAGTATAAATGAAAACTGACGCATAGCCTACGGCGTAGGTCAGACACAGAATTATAAATCAGTCTTTAGGGGTTAGCATGTAGTATAGTGTAGGAAATCAACACTTTAATTGACAACCAATAAAATCTTTAGAATCAGCTGTGGGGTGGAGTTTGCACTGAAGTGGATTGGGGGGAAAAAATTACACATGCGTGTCATGTCTTTCAATGAGAGGAAGGCACTCCCTATTTTGAAGCTCCCACCCCGTTTTGGAGTTCCCGACAAACAATGTTGATCTGCCGTGGTACAAGTCCTTGTGGAGATTGAAAGTATGCCATCTTCTCCTGTTCCGTTGTTGTCTGCTTTTTGTAGTTTTAAATAATGATTTAATGATCTGATATTTATATTTACGATGCAGAAGTATAAATGAAAACTGACGCATAGCCTACGGCGTAGGTCAGACACAGAATTATAAATCAGTCTTTAGGGGTTAGCATGTAGTATAGTGTAGGAAATCAACACTTTAATTGACAACCAATAAAATCTTTAGAATCAGCTGTGGGGTGGAGTTTGCACTGAAGTGGATTGGGGGGAAAAAATTACACATGCGTGTCATGTCTTTCAATGAGAGGAAGGCACTCCCTATTTTGAAGCTCCCACCCCGTTTTGGAGTTCCCGCCCCCATTTGGAGATCTCCAGGCTGCAGTTATACCCTTCTCCTCTCTTCTGTGGGTGACAAGCCATTTTCATGATACTGTTTACTTTAGCCACGGAACTTGCTAACTAGCACATTATTAGGAAAAAAAGATTTGCAAAGATTCATAAAAAAAACCCTTATACTCACTTCTTCTGTAGATGAAGCTGGGTCATGAATGATTCGCACGAACTTAAACGCATTTAGGCAGATCGGGGATCGGCGCATTCCTTTAAAAAAACGAAAGTGTCATTAATCCTCTGCGTCTTCAGCGGCTCAGATGCCGGGAGTAAATGACGACTGCTATGTTCATTATTACAACCAGCAACAGAACACCTCAATCACTTAATCGGAGACATTCTTGTCTTCCCCTGCACCGGAGTCGACACGATGGCGGACAGCTTACAGCTCACTCAGGGCAGGTCTAAGGTAAGACGGCCTTGTCAATCAACTATCGTGGGAGGGTCCTGTGCAGAGCTACTTCTTTCTGACAGGAATCTCAGAACAGCCTGATTTGAAGGGGATTTAAAAAAAAAACCACTGGGTGGATTTTTATCATTATAGGTTGGATGTGTATACACACTTCCAACACACATTTATGTTCAAACAACAACAAAAGTGAATTTTGCATCCGATGACCCCTTTAAGATTGTTCTATTATCTATTGAAACCCACAATGATATTTAAAATATCAGTAAGCTTAATATATATCAAATCATAGTTTATTGGGTACTTTCAGTTGGGAGGTGGCTGTCCCACAGCCATTGAGCTAGGATCAAAAGTAACAAAAATTTTCACTCCCGAAAAACATTTGGTGGAGTTTCGGTAGTGACATCTTTGTTTGTTTTTTTGGTTGTTATCCCATAGAATTGTCACTACCGAAAATGTGCCGTCACTACCGAAACATGGGATGTTTTGTCAAAAATAAAGTATACTGAATTATCAGCTAAGATGTTATGATAGTTTGTGGTTCAGTGAATATTCAAACTAATGAATCCTTAACTTTTAAATCAGTATGATCATCTTTTTACCTTTTACAAAGAAAAATTGGATTCAAAATAAACAAATCTCATAAATTACACTTGAAATATTGTTAAGAATTTAATTATTGATTTACCTCTGAAAAAATTTAATAAAATAGCCAAAAAATATATTTACAATCTAGATGTAAGCAAAATCTTAATAGGTCAATATAACCCTTCTAATTAAATTATTACTATTTTGGTAGTGACAAATTTGGGGAGAGGACAAATATTCCAAAAATGTATGAAAATATAATATGAGAATTAACTGCACAATTACTAGAAATGTGTACCTTGGATATTATACAATTTGCATGCATACCGTTTTTGGGGAAAATACACATTACACAAATACACATTTTCCCCCAGACGTTTCCAACTCTGACTTTGGACCAAGTCTGTAGAATGTTCCATATATCAATATATTAAAAATATCCTCCAAAAATGCATGTACACTGACTTTCAAAAGTATATGAGGTCTGTAAGGTTTTTTTTAATGAATTTAATTTATTTATAAATAATATTACAATATAAAATAGCTGTTTTCTATTTTAATATATTTTAAAATATAATTCATTCAGCAGCCTTTACTTCAGTGTCACACAATCCTTCAGAAATCATTCTAATATGCTGATTTGGTGTTCAAGAAACATTTATTATTGTAAATGTTGAGAACAGCTGTTCTGCTTAATATATATATTTTCTGTGACATTATAAATGTCTTTGCTGTCAGTTTTGATCAAACTAATGTGTGCTTGCTGAATAAGTGTTCATTTCTGTCCAAAAATATCTTACTGACCTCAGATTTTGGAATGCTAGTATACTTTTTTGTTTATTGTAGCATAATGTAATGTTGAGTTTACGGTGAATTGATTAGAGCCAGTTTAAATATACAGTATTTACTTTTTTTGTGACACTCCTTTAGATGCCCCATTGATTGGTAAGATGGCAGTGCTGGTGGGTGTTGAGGGACCCCTGAAGGCAACTCTTCAATTTTTGTTGCAAAACAATGGCATGATGGTGCAGACCTGCCAGTGGAGCTCAAAGCACTTGCAAAAGCAGGTAAATTGATAACTGGGAGATATTTATTTTTCAGGTCAGTTTTTAGGTGTAGTTTGCTATTTTCAGCAGCAGAGGGCAATGCTGCTTTGTTTCAGGAGGGACATCTGGATAAATCATAGGAGGCATACACTAATTTTCTTTCTTTCTCTCTCTTTCTTTCAGATCATGGATTCGGATTTGGTGATATTGTTAGAGACTGACCACAAGGGCCTCCCACCCACTTGGTTAAGACCCGGGGTGGCAGTCATCAACCTCAGCTCAGCCCTAATGGAAGGTACATTTATTCAAAGTAAAGATATTAAGCATGGCTCACGTTATAACAGTTGTTTTTTACTTTGCTATACATAAAACGTATAGATCCGTTCTTTACTTGAGAAGTGCCATTTGAGAATCGAGGAAACTTATAATTGTAGTACCATGTGAAAGACAAGCATATGATTCCTCTGAAACCGATTAAGTCAGGCACGCAGTTTTCTTCACCTTTCATTACCTGCCATCTCCAGGAGACTTTAATGGATATAGAGGCCCATGCTGTTTCCTCCATAACCCACAAATTCCATTAGTGTGGGAACATAATAAGACACCACTAATTGTATTTCCTTAGATGCTCAGTCCGGGCCAACTTTTCATACTTATGATCTTATTTCCTAGAACACCCTGACAGTTGGGAGCACAGGGCTGAAGCTGAATCCGGTGCAGGAGTTGGGCCTCTAAGTGGTGCGCTAAGAATGCAGGTGAGAGGCCTGTTGTTGTTTCTTCTTTGTATTAAAATCTTTAAAATAGGATAAGTTATTCTATCAATTTAATATAAAACCTTAAGAACCCGTGATTTACCAATTTAAAGATGAATTTATTAGGGTTAGGGTTTATTAGGGTTAGGTTAGGTTACCCTAACCTAACAGTAAAAAGTTGGGAAAAAGTTGTTTTTTAAAGGGGATCACCAAGGCGGCATTTATTTGATCAATAAATAAATACTTTCAAATAAATATAGTCAGTAATGTTGTAAAATATTATTACAATTTGAAATAATTGTTTTCTATTTGAATATATTTTAAAATGTAATTTATTCCTTGCATGGCAAAGCTGAATTTTCAGCAGCTATTACTCCAGTGTCAAATGATCCTTCAGAAATCATTCTGATATGCTGGTTTGAAAAACTGATCATTTATTGCCTGTTGTCCTCTTTTTAAAGCTGCTTTACAGCAGAATTAAGTTTTGTTTGCATCATTGAAACATTAATTTGATTTGAACTTGGTGCTCAAGAAACTATTATTATTATCATTGTTGAAAACAGTTGTGCTGCTTAATATTATTGTGCAGACAGGGTTTCAGGATTCTTCAATAAATAGAAAGTTAAAAAGAACTGCTTTTATTTGATATTGAAATCTTTTGTAACATTATAAAAATCTTTGTCACTTTCGATCAGTTCACTGTGTTTTGAATGGTAGTGTTATACCAAATCACAGTAGTTATTGCCAGTATGTTATTTTTATAGTATATATTTGTGCACAGTTTGTGTACATAATTATGCTATGAATGTTGTAATTTTGAAGCGTTCACTGAGATGTTTGTGTCTGTTGTGATCTGCCAGCATGTAGTGAGGAGCAGCAGGAGGTGGATACAAGAACAGCAGTACCAGCCATGGAGGCTCCGCCCACTAAAACTCCAACCACTCTCACCTGTGCCTAGGTACGAACGGCCTTGCCTTTTAGTTTCTACGGAATATGCATCACTCAGACCTTTGCTTGTTCATTTGTGCACAGAACTAATTGGTCTCTCCATCTTTCTTTTTGCATGTTTCTGTAACCCTCAGTGATATAGAGATCTCCAGAGCACAGACTCCCAAACCCATATCTCAGCTGGCTCAGGAGGTTGGTCTGCTTCCAGAGGAGCTGGAGGCCTATGGAAATACCAAAGCCAAAGTCCATTTGTCCCTCCTCAACCGCCTCCAACATCAGCCTAATGGCAAATATGTCCTGGTGGCAGGGTGTGACATCAGTTTTTACTTTCACTGAAGTTTAATTCATGTCATATTACTTATCTAAGGGTGTGTTTACGCTTGGAAGCTTTAGTTTGATTTGATTGGTTTGGTTTTTACTGTTTGGTACAGGTGTTGATACCAGCAGATCTTTGTTTGCATGCAAGAATTCCTGGCAATATTTAGATTCCTTTGCATATTTCATAAGCTTTTAGTGCGTTTTAAGCTGGTAAAAATACCACCATATATACAGTGGGTACGGAAAGTATTCAGACCCCCTTAAATTTTTCACTCTTTGTTATATTGCAGCCATTTGCTAAAATCATTTAAGTTAATTTTTTTCCCTCATTAATGTACACACAGCACCCCATATTGACAGAAAAACACAGAATTGTTGACATTTTTGCAGATTTATTAAAAAAGAAAAACTGAAATATCACATGGTCCTAAGTATTCAGACCCTTTGCTCAGTATTTAGTAGAAGCACCCTTTTGATCGAATACAGCCATGAGTCTTTTTGGGAAAGACCCAACAAGT
>NW_015505723.1:464430-477902 GCF_001515645.1 Sinocyclocheilus grahami | reverse complement strand
CCCCTCTCTTCCAAGTAGGTATAACTGCAGACCGGAGATCTCCAAAATGGGGTGTGAACTCCAAAAGTGGGCAGAACCTCCAAAATGGGGCGGGGTCTCCTCGGGCAAAGACTTTCACCACTTTATTGACTTACATTTCAAAATAAAACTTTATAAGTTAAACATTGTTTCTAGTTGATCTAAAATAAAATATGCTATATAAATAAATATTCTCCGTAAGAGCAGAGCCCAAAGCTCATGGCCAGTGGTGTTTGGACTGGAGTTTGAACCTCTGCTTCATGATGTAAACGGGAATCACCCATGAGCTCTCCCGCGAGCCGTCCCTGCACAGTGCAAATATTTTACTCTATCGCTTTGTTTTAAGCAACGGGGGTGTCCTGGGGCTCGAAATTCGCAGGGTAGGAGGGGGTAGTGATGCTGGGTGTAACTAAAAAGGTGCCCATTGTCCGGTGAGGTTCGGTTGGGGAGTTACGGAACGATCTCATATCGCATAATCTTATTAACTGTTTATCTGCTGAACTGCATCTTTCTTTACCATGCTATTCAGCGTCAATCCCGCCGTGAACTCGATTTGACTGGTTAAGGTTAGGGTCAGGTGTGGGGTAGGTTTAAGCCCAATTTATACTTGTGCGTCGAACCAACGCCGTAGCCTACGCATAGATGCACACCCTATGCCGTAGCCTGACGTGCACCTCTCCAAAAATCTCACGAGTTTTGTGTGTTTATGTGCACTTTATTATATTTTAATGTTACACCTTCTTATATAAAATAAAACAAAGCAAAGAACAAGTGTCTTATCATTTATTATACTACATAGCATTATACATCAGTAGTTGTCCGCGACAAACAATGTTGATCTGCCGTGGTACAAGTCCTTGTGGAGATTGAAAGTATGCCATCTTCTCCTGTTCCGTTGTTGTCTGCTTTTTGTAGTTTTAAATAATGATTTAATGATCTGATATTTATATTTACGATGCAGAAGTATAAATGAAAACTGACGCATAGCCTACGGCGTAGGTCAGACACAGAATTATAAATCAGTCTTTAGGGGTTAGCATGTAGTATAGTGTAGGAAATCAACACTTTAATTGACAACCAATAAAATCTTTAGAATCAGCTGTGGGGTGGAGTTTGCACTGAAGTGGATTGGGGGGAAAAAATTACACATGCGTGTCATGTCTTTCAATGAGAGGAAGGCACTCCCTATTTTGAAGCTCCCACCCCGTTTTGGAGTTCCCGCCCCCATTTGGAGATCTCCAGGCTGCAGTTATACCCTTCTCCTCTCTTCTGTGGGTGACAAGCCATTTTCATGATACTGTTTACTTTAGCCACGGAACTTGCTAACTAGCACATTATTAGGAAAAAAAGATTTGCAAAGATTCATAAAAAAAACCCTTATACTCACTTCTTCTGTAGATGAAGCTGGGTCATGAATGATTCGCACGAACTTAAACGCATTTAGGCAGATCGGGGATCGGCGCATTCCTTTAAAAAAACGAAAGTGTCATTAATCCTCTGCGTCTTCAGCGGCTCAGATGCCGGGAGTAAATGACGACTGCTATGTTCATTATTACAACCAGCAACAGAACACCTCAATCACTTAATCGGAGACATTCTTGTCTTCCCCTGCTAGTTGTCCGCGACAAACAATGTTGATCTGCCGTGGTACAAGTCCTTGTGGAGATTGAAAGTATGCCATCTTCTCCTGTTCCGTTGTTGTCTGCTTTTTGTAGTTTTAAATAATGATTTAATGATCTGATATTTATATTTACGATGCAGAAGTATAAATGAAAACTGACGCATAGCCTACGGCGTAGGTCAGACACAGAATTATAAATCAGTCTTTAGGGGTTAGCATGTAGTATAGTGTAGGAAATCAACACTTTAATTGACAACCAATAAAATCTTTAGAATCAGCTGTGGGGTGGAGTTTGCACTGAAGTGGATTGGGGGGAAAAAATTACACATGCGTGTCATGTCTTTCAATGAGAGGAAGGCACTCCCTATTTTGAAGCTCCCACCCCGTTTTGGAGTTCCCGCCCCCATTTGGAGATCTCCAGGCTGCAGTTATACCCTTCTCCTCTCTTCTGTGGGTGACAAGCCATTTTCATGATACTGTTTACTTTAGCCACGGAACTTGCTAACTAGCACATTATTAGGAAAAAAAGATTTGCAAAGATTCATAAAAAAAACCCTTATACTCACTTCTTCTGTAGATGAAGCTGGGTCATGAATGATTCGCACGAACTTAAACGCATTTAGGCAGATCGGGGATCGGCGCATTCCTTTAAAAAAACGAAAGTGTCATTAATCCTCTGCGTCTTCAGCGGCTCAGATGCCGGGAGTAAATGACGACTGCTATGTTCATTATTACAACCAGCAACAGAACACCTCAATCACTTAATCGGAGACATTCTTGTCTTCCCCTGCACCGGAGTCGACACGATGGCGGACAGCTTACAGCTCACTCAGGGCAGGTCTAAGGTAAGACGGCCTTGTCAATCAACTATCGTGGGAGGGTCCTGTGCAGAGCTACTTCTTTCTGACAGGAATCTCAGAACAGCCTGATTTGAAGGGGATTTAAAAAAAAAACCACTGGGTGGATTTTTATCATTATAGGTTGGATGTGTATACACACTTCCAACACACATTTATGTTCAAACAACAACAAAAGTGAATTTTGCATCCGATGACCCCTTTAAGATTGTTCTATTATCTATTGAAACCCACAATGATATTTAAAATATCAGTAAGCTTAATATATATCAAATCATAGTTTATTGGGTACTTTCAGTTGGGAGGTGGCTGTCCCACAGCCATTGAGCTAGGATCAAAAGTAACAAAAATTTTCACTCCCGAAAAACATTTGGTGGAGTTTCGGTAGTGACATCTTTGTTTGTTTTTTTGGTTGTTATCCCATAGAATTGTCACTACCGAAAATGTGCCGTCACTACCGAAACATGGGATGTTTTGTCAAAAATAAAGTATACTGAATTATCAGCTAAGATGTTATGATAGTTTGTGGTTCAGTGAATATTCAAACTAATGAATCCTTAACTTTTAAATCAGTATGATCATCTTTTTACCTTTTACAAAGAAAAATTGGATTCAAAATAAACAAATCTCATAAATTACACTTGAAATATTGTTAAGAATTTAATTATTGATTTACCTCTGAAAAAATTTAATAAAATAGCCAAAAAATATATTTACAATCTAGATGTAAGCAAAATCTTAATAGGTCAATATAACCCTTCTAATTAAATTATTACTATTTTGGTAGTGACAAATTTGGGGAGAGGACAAATATTCCAAAAATGTATGAAAATATAATATGAGAATTAACTGCACAATTACTAGAAATGTGTACCTTGGATATTATACAATTTGCATGCATACCGTTTTTGGGGAAAATACACATTACACAAATACACATTTTCCCCCAGACGTTTCCAACTCTGACTTTGGACCAAGTCTGTAGAATGTTCCATATATCAATATATTAAAAATATCCTCCAAAAATGCATGTACGCTGACTTTCAAAAGTATATGAGGTCTGTAAGGTTTTTTTTAATGAATTTAATTTATTTATAAATAATATTACAATATAAAATAGCTGTTTTCTATTTTAATATATTTTAAAATATAATTCATTCAGCAGCCTTTACTTCAGTGTCACACAATCCTTCAGAAATCATTCTAATATGCTGATTTGGTGTTCAAGAAACATTTATTATTGTAAATGTTGAGAACAGCTGTTCTGCTTAATATATATATTTTCTGTGACATTATAAATGTCTTTGCTGTCAGTTTTGATCAAACTAATGTGTGCTTGCTGAATAAGTGTTCATTTCTGTCCAAAAATATCTTACTGACCTCAGATTTTGGAATGCTAGTATACTTTTTTGTTTATTGTAGCATAATGTAATGTTGAGTTTACGGTGAATTGATTAGAGCCAGTTTAAATATACAGTATTTACTTTTTTTGTGACACTCCTTCAGATGCCCCATTGATTGGTAAGATGGCAGTGCTGGTGGGTGTTGAGGGACCCCTGAAGGCAACTCTTCAATTTTTGTTGCAAAACAATGGCATGATGGTGCAGACCTGCCAGTGGAGCTCAAAGCACTTGCAAAAGCAGGTAAATTGATAACTGGGAGATATTTATTTTTCAGGTCAGTTTTTAGGTGTAGTTTGCTATTTTCAGCAGCAGAGGGCAATGCTGCTTTGTTTCAGGAGGGACATCTGGATAAATCATAGGAGGCATACACTAATTTTCTTTCTTTCTCTCTCTTTCTTTCAGATCATGGATTCGGATTTGGTGATATTGTTAGAGACTGACCACAAGGGCCTCCCACCCACTTGGTTAAGACCCGGGGTGGCAGTCATCAACCTCAGCTCAGCCCTAATGGAAGGTACATTTATTCAAAGTAAAGATATTAAGCATGGCTCACGTTATAACAGTTGTTTTTTACTTTGCTATACATAAAACGTATAGATCCGTTCTTTACTTGAGAAGTGCCATTTGAGAATCGAGGAAACTTATAATTGTAGTACCATGTGAAAGACAAGCATATGATTCCTCTGAAACCGATTAAGTCAGGCACGCAGTTTTCTTCACCTTTCATTACCTGCCATCTCCAGGAGACTTTAATGGATATAGAGGCCCATGCTGTTTCCTCCATAACCCACAAATTCCATTAGTGTGGGAACATAATAAGACACCACTAATTGTATTTCCTTAGATGCTCAGTCCGGGCCAACTTTTCATACTTATGATCTTATTTCCTAGAACACCCTGACAGTTGGGAGCACAGGGCTGAAGCTGAATCCGGTGCAGGAGTTGGGCCTCTAAGTGGTGCGCTAAGAATGCAGGTGAGAGGCCTGTTGTTGTTTCTTCTTTGTATTAAAATCTTTAAAATAGGATAAGTTATTCTATCAATTTAATATAAAACCTTAAGAACCCGTGATTTACCAATTTAAAGATGAATTTATTAGGGTTAGGGTTTATTAGGGTTAGGTTAGGTTACCCTAACCTAACAGTAAAAAGTTGGGAAAAAGTTGTTTTTTAAAGGGGATCACCAAGGCGGCATTTATTTGATCAATAAATAAATACTTTCAAATAAATATAGTCAGTAATGTTGTAAAATATTATTACAATTTGAAATAATTGTTTTCTATTTGAATATATTTTAAAATGTAATTTATTCCTTGCATGGCAAAGCTGAATTTTCAGCAGCTATTACTCCAGTGTCAAATGATCCTTCAGAAATCATTCTGATATGCTGGTTTGAAAAACTGATCATTTATTGCCTGTTGTCCTCTTTTTAAAGCTGCTTTACAGCAGAATTAAGTTTTGTTTGCATCATTGAAACATTAATTTGATTTGAACTTGGTGCTCAAGAAACTATTATTATTATCATTGTTGAAAACAGTTGTGCTGCTTAATATTATTGTGCAGACAGGGTTTCAGGATTCTTCAATAAATAGAAAGTTAAAAAGAACTGCTTTTATTTGATATTGAAATCTTTTGTAACATTATAAAAATCTTTGTCACTTTCGATCAGTTCACTGTGTTTTGAATGGTAGTGTTATACCAAATCACAGTAGTTATTGCCAGTATGTTATTTTTATAGTATATATTTGTGCACAGTTTGTGTACATAATTATGCTATGAATGTTGTAATTTTGAAGCGTTCACTGAGATGTTTGTGTCTGTTGTGATCTGCCAGCATGTAGTGAGGAGCAGCAGGAGGTGGATACAAGAACAGCAGTACCAGCCATGGAGGCTCCGCCCACTAAAACTCCAACCACTCTCACCTGTGCCTAGGTACGAACGGCCTTGCCTTTTAGTTTCTACGGAATATGCATCACTCAGACCTTTGCTTGTTCATTTGTGCACAGAACTAATTGGTCTCTCCATCTTTCTTTTTGCATGTTTCTGTAACCCTCAGTGATATAGAGATCTCCAGAGCACAGACTCCCAAACCCATATCTCAGCTGGCTCAGGAGGTTGGTCTGCTTCCAGAGGAGCTGGAGGCCTATGGAAATACCAAAGCCAAAGTCCATTTGTCCCTCCTCAACCGCCTCCAACATCAGCCTAATGGCAAATATGTCCTGGTGGCAGGGTGTGACATCAGTTTTTACTTTCACTGAAGTTTAATTCATGTCATATTACTTATCTAAGGGTGTGTTTACGCTTGGAAGCTTTAGTTTGATTTGATTGGTTTGGTTTTTACTGTTTGGTACAGGTGTTGATACCAGCAGATCTTTGTTTGCATGCAAGAATTCCTGGCAATATTTAGATTCCTTTGCATATTTCATAAGCTTTTAGTGCGTTTTAAGCTGGTAAAAATCAAATGGCTGCAATATAACAAAGAGTGAAAAATTGAAGGGGGTCTGAATACTTTCCCTACCCACTGTATGTAGACACATGCAACGAGCACAATTAGTCTGACACGCAGCATTGTTTTGGATATTTGGTAAGTAATTTTTCAGGTTATCACCTTATCCTTATGCTTTTTTTAATCTTTAGATTCAGTCGAAAACGAATGAATGCTAAGAGAACCAGGACTAAATGTATGATTTTATTTTTTTTTTGGTTCAGACCAAAAGAAATATGAGAACCAAAGTACGAAAAGTGTGAATACACCCTGAAATGATACGAAAGCAATGATACAAATTTTTATTGAACAACCAAGTTGAACCAAAACTGTATTGACTTCATTTGTTGAAAATGTGTTAATCAGTAAATTTAAAGACATTGGAAGCTTTTTCATCAGTTAATGGCAGATAGATTGATGACAGTCATTTTTGCCTTGAAATAACCTAAATAGGAGAAATAGGTTAAAAGCAAGCATCTAAGGAAAACTTCAGGTCAGTGTTTGTGTGTTTTCACGCTCACGTCCGTGTACACATTTGTACTCTGCCTCTAAATTCCTAGAGAGAGTGATTGCTGGGCCCAGGGATCTTATCTACTGCTGGCTCTTGAACCCACCAGGAGCCTCCCTTTCATCCGTGTGTGTGAAGCGTGGCTCGGGTCAGCTCCAAATGGGGGCCCAAGGTCTCTTTCATGTGTGTGGGGAATGCGCAGACCCCTGGCTTTATCAGCAGCCCCTTCCCTCTCCTTAACTCTCCTTCTTTAAGTCCCGCTCTTTGTTCTGCCTGCAGATGCTGTGAAGCAGCACTGCCCTCCCCACCCAGCCTACTCAATTACTGTCAGCCACTGGCATGCCTTTACTGCGCTGCCAAAAGAGCAGCTCCACAAAGACAGAGAGAGGGCGGATGCTGATGGGGAGAGGGTTTGCCAGCAGCCTAATGTAGTGAGATCAGAGGGAAAACGAAAAGAGAAAGACAGAAGGATGAATAGATGTATAGTCACAACCCTCTCCCTTTAAATGTGGAAAAGCATGTGTTGATAATGTTTTCGGTCTATGTTTTTCAGTATAACTCCCACTCCACTGGGTGAGGGGAAGAGTACAGTGACCATAGGTCTTGTCCAGGCCCTTTCCGCTCATCTTAAGCTCAACTCTTTTGCTTGCCTGCGACAGCCTTCCCAGGGCCCAACGTTTGGTGTCAAAGGTGTGTTTTTGTGTGTTTGCTTTATCTTAGTTTGATATTGTAGTATACAGATAACAATAAGTAACGTAACAACATTTCACGGTATCACAGATGCACTTCCTTAAGGTTGCTCCAAAATGTAGGCATTATAATTATGCAACTTTCTAAGATCTAAGCACTCATTTTAAGGCACTGTAACTTGTCCTTTGTAGAGTAGGCAATCCCAAAATGCCCTGCAATGAGTTCAGTAAAACAAATAAATCCAAGATGGTGGAAAAGGAGAGAGATGTTAATATAAATTTATCAATATTGAAAAATAATTAAAAATAAAAGTAAACCGTTAACTGAAATAACATTTAATTTGAATTTATTGTAAATATACAAATAAAAAATATATGGTGTGTGTGTGTGTATATACACAGTATTTTTAAAATCAATTCATAATGTAATTTTATAATAATTAAGTTTGATCTATTTTTATATGTATTTATATATATATATATATATATATATATATGCTGATTATATATTTTTATATGTAGAGTTTCAGATCAGTCACAAATGTTTTATGATACTTAGGATGCTGCCCACTTAGACAGTGCACAGCAAGACAGTTCACTAGATTTTGGATCAAGCTCATGTCTGGCTTTATCAGACGTATTGTCTTGTGTTTTCATTGCTGTGTGTTTGTCAGCCTGTTTCATTATTTTGTCTCCCTGCAGGAGGAGCGGCGGGTGGGGGATATGCGCAGGTCATTCCTATGGAGGAGGTGAGTGACTACAGACATCCTGTCTCCCGCTATCACAAAGCCCTTTCCCTAGTATGCCACAACTGATGACAGCCCTTAAAAACACACACACACACACACACACACAGCCATTGAGACCAAGTTAAATAAAGCGCAAAGTCCAAAACTCTGAGACCACTAGTGAAAATACTTTGGTTTTGTGATTTTTAATAGATTTTTTTTTATCATTACCAACAAATATCAGTATATCATTGTTGAAAAATAACCTATTTCGGAATTTGTTGTTATATTATGCGTCCAAGTAACAGCATGTATGAAAATAATAAGACTTTTTATTTCTAGTTTTATATTATGTTTTTAATCCCATATTTTCTGTTATCTCAGACTTTTGGACAGCCCTTAAAAACACACACACACACACACACACACACACAGCCATTGAGACCAAGTTAAATAAAGCGCAAAGTCCAAAACTCTGAGACCACTAGTGAAAATACTTTGGTTTTGTGATTTTTAATAGATTTTTTTTATCATTACCAACAAATATCAGTATATCATTGTTGAAAAATAACCTATTTCGGAATTTGTTGTTATATTATGCGTCCAAGTAACAGCATGTATGAAAATAATAAGACTTTTTATTTCTAGTTTTATATTATGTTTTTAATCCCATATTTTCTGTTATCTCGGACTTTTGGACAACACTGAACATGTGTGTGTGAGAGCAGATACTGTCTTTATCAGAAGCTTCAGAAAACAGCCTACTCAAACTCACTTTATTTTTTTCCATTCAGTTTAATCTCCACCTCACAGGAGACATCCACGCTATAACCGCAGCCAATAATCTAGTGGCGGCAGCTATCGATGCCCGCATTCTCCATGAAGCTACTCAATCAGACAAGGTAAACAACTGCAATCGTAATATTTTGATTTCACACAGAGCAGTCTCCCTGGGCTTTAATATTATGATTCATCAATAGTTAGTGTGTCATTAAAGAGTATTCTTCCTGATTCTATACAAGTCTATAATTGCATATATCACTTCCTAATGCTTTAAGTATTCAGCTATAAGTTGTTTTTGTGTCTTTTAGGCCCTGTACAGCAGACTAGTGCCGTCTGTTAATGGCGTGAGATGTTTCTCTCCTATACAGATGGCTCGCCTACAAGTGAGTGGACAAGACTTTGTACCTCTGACCTTGTTAATACCATCATCATTTGACACAGAAGTTATTAGGGCAGTGGTTCTCAGAAAACTTCCAAGGGGGCCTCAAGATTATAAACCAGAACTACTACATGATATGTCTTACTTTAATGCATCCCTTCAATTTCTTATTTTAATGTATCCCCTTTTTCAATGGTCTTGGAAAGCCAAATTTAAAATCTGTGATTTTTAGACCTTGAAAAGTATTTTGGTGGCCAATATATAGGACGCCAAACAAAATATTTTTCCTTATCTTTAAGACTTATCCAGTAAATGGGAACCCTGAAGAACATTCACCTCTTAAAATGTCTGGAAAACGAAAAATGTGTAATAAAAGATCTGCACTAGAATGTGTTGAACTTTGGAAGCAGTAGATCAGATAACCAACAGGGGTCCTCATGCAGCTACTGCGAAAATGAGCAATTTTTTCTTATGAGGCTGTAATTCAAAGCAAGTCTAGCTGTTAACCAGTTTCATTATTTTTGTTTAAGTAAACAAGTCAAGTGTTGTGTTATGTTGGCTGTGACACAGATGAGCTGAGAGACTCCTCTAAACACAAACTGTTTATCTTTGCTCAGGGACAGGCTGGGTTTACTTACATTTTGGAAAGGCAAAGCTGGTAAATTTACAAGAGACGGCCAGTGATTCAGAGAGAAATCTAATTAAAAAGATAGTCTGAAAGATATTTATGACTGCTGGGGCCTCCAATAGCAAAATATTTGCAATTTAGGAAAAATCTCCTAAATTCTTCTTCTGAGTCAAGGCCAAAACTAACTGCAGTAATGAAAATGCTTTAATAGTAGGTTTGTTTCATATGAATGAACAGCTTTTTCATCATCATAAACACTGCACTTGTGTCTGTCTCTTCCTCACCTATGTTTTCAGCATCTTGGAATAAACAAATCTGACCCCAGTGACCTCACACCAGAAGAGGTCAGGGCATTTGTCCGTCTTGACCTTGACCCTGAGAAGGTCACATGGCAGAGAGGTAGGAGGTTGAGCAATTTAGATTGCTTTACTGTTCTGCATATGGTACATTCTTACAAGAATCCCTCAATGCCTGATGAGTAACAGAAAGAGATTTAGAGATTGTGGTACAGGATATGTGATGCATAAGACAGTGAGATGAAGCATGCAGGATGATGACACAATATGTGGCCACTGGAATGCTATTGCCACATTTGACTCTTCTGTTTGAATTGGCTAGTGGGAAAGCACTATAAACTAGCCATTTCGTTACATCTGAGCAATTTTTGAGAACTAGTCCCTCTTGAACACATGCAATAACGAGTCTACTCTTCGCACCTGGAAGGCATGCCAAATGTGGACCACCTGCTTTTGGTTATGGCGCAGTGCCGTCTGATAGCTACGATCACTGGGGGATGAGATTCAGCTGGATTGGGGTGTTTCCCGTTTTACTCGTGGCCGCCTGGGAACATCTGTTGCCTTTAGCCCTACATTCAGATGATAGTGCTTCAGTGACTGATGGGATATTTACTCTGTCGGTTCAAAAGTGCACACTAAGATGAGGGCCCTGGAAGATTAACAACAGTTTTACATCTCTCTCCTGCTGCGAATGCGAATCTGTGCGTATCTGAGAAGGTCTGACAATCCGTACAATTTTCTCAAAGTGACGTTCATTAATGTAATGTCTAAACCATTAAAGTTTCCCATGGTCCATTATGGGAAGATATCATTGTGAATAATGATCCTCGGACTACATTATCATGGTCTTTCCTTGTTTATTAATCACTCTTCAGATGAAACATTTTGGCTGTGCTGTATGTTATGCTGTACTTCATGTACACTGTGTTCTCACAGATGGATGAATTGAAACCGATACACAAGAGGAATACGAGAGACGGCCAGAAAGCAGACTAAACCACTGTTGTAATTTTTGTTGCCCGTGACATGTTTAAAATGAGGCTTATAATAATTGTTCTGTTTCTCTATGAGAAAATACCAGAGGGTTGAATTCTTTCCCTTCCAACTTGCTGGCCATTAGGGAGTTGTGTTTGTCTCATACTGCACCCTCCTACATTCAGCTTAGCTGCAAGAAAAAAACACAAATGCAAAAAGTCTTTGAGGAATGCATGCTTATTGCAAGGTTATGATTTCGCCTGGTGTCCATCCCTCTGGGTCTCTTTAGGTCATTGGTTTTTGGGATTCATTAGATTGCCTCATACATCTCCTCAGCAGTGACTGCAAAATCTGTTCCGCTTGCAGCATTTAGCATCCAGCTGAGTTCCCTCATGACGTGATTATCTCCAGCCATTGTCTTCAAACACAACTCTGTTACACTTGAACCAACCAATGTTATGTTATCGCAACCTCATGAAAAAAATAATATTGCTTTTATTATAAAAACATCCTCCGTCTTGAAATGTTTCAATTGCAATAGGGAAAATTCACCCAGATATGAGAATTGTCATTTTGTCAACCTGTATGACACAAATTTAGTTTTTTTTTTTAATGCTATTGGACAGTACACTCATTGAGGAACTTTGTCCTCCATACTTCACTCTCATTCCTCCATACAAATGGAGTTATTAATAGTGCACCAATCATGTTGACTACTTCTATGGCGCTTTTACAGTATGTCCTTTTATAGCTTAAAGCTTTGCTTCCCATTCATTGTAGAGCCTACAAAGTACATCATTAATTTCTCCTTGTGTGTTTTAGCAAGAAAGAAAGTCATGCAGGTTATAAATGACATGAGTAAATGACCACATAATTTATTTTTGGGTGAACTACCCTAAGGTAGAAGCACAGGCTTTTGATTCTTTGTTCTGTTTCTCTTAACATATGTTTTCCTCTTTCAAATAGTTATTGATACCAATGACCGATTTCTGCGTAAGATCACTGTTGGCCAGGCTAACACAGAAAAAGGCCATGCTCGCCAGGTACGTGCTTCAAACTTCTGATTCAAGTAGCCAACATTCAAATGTTGTTCACTTTTCCTCAATGATTATTTATCTCTTGTTCTCCATCCCTCTCTCACTTTTATATATATTTCCCTTAACTGGAATCTGTTAAGTCTTTCAGTATGTCAACGGCCGTCAGAATTAATGACTTTTAAACCAAATCAAGCAAATAATAGTGTGCACCTCAATGGGAAACAGTCTAAGTAAAAGCAAATGTCTCAAAAAGGCGTTACTGCGCACATACTGTAGCAAAGACCCTCTGAGCTGGTGAATCATGTGCTTACATTCGTCTCCCTCCCTCTGTACCAAAACCACTGAAATCTGCACTACAACCTTGTACTTTTATTCTTGAGCAACATACAGTATACTATAATGTATGTGTATTTTGGAAAGACAATAGAAGCCTGTGTGTGTGTGTGTTTGAAATTTAAAAGAAGCACTGAAGCATGTTTCCTCAGGCTTTGCAAACATTGACTTAGGGTGGATTATCTCAACAATTAGGGTGCTGTAAATGCAGTTAAATGGCAAGTAATGATGACACAAGTGGTGTGTATTAAGCGGCCCATCTCTCCTGATAGGGCATCTGGCTCCCAGCTGTTTTATTGGGGGAGTATTTATTAGCTGAGAGTTAAACCAGGACAGCTCGGTTTTTTACTCCAGCTGGGGTTGTCTTGGACACATGGGAGCAGTTTACTGTATGTGATAAAGAACCAGACTTGGCAGATGTGTTTCTGACAAATCTCTATAAAGGGTTTATATCGTGACGACTCATTTTTATGGAAATCACCTAAATCATCACTGTGATGTGTTTGTGTGCTGGTCAGTATGTGATCTTCCCCTCTCGTTTTTACAGACCCAGTTTGATATTGCGGTGGCCAGTGAGATCATGGCTATCCTTGCTCTGACAGATGGACTGGCTGATATGCGGGCCAGGCTGGGACGTATGGTTGTGGGCAGCAGCAGAAACGGCCAGCCGATCACTGCAGATGACTTGGTGTGTGTGTGTGTGAGAGAGAGAGAGAGAGAGAGAGAGAGAGAGCG
>NW_015505723.1:459049-463848 GCF_001515645.1 Sinocyclocheilus grahami | reverse complement strand
TAAACAGTATGATGCTATTTAGGTTTGCTTGGCCAAGTAAACAACTTGTTTGTGTCATACAGAAAATAAATAAACAAGCAAACAGTCAACTGTGTATATGTTGACCATATACACTATTGTTCAAAGGGGTTCATAAGAGAGTACTTTCATTGAGAAATGATTCCATTAAATTGATCAAAAGTGACCTTAATGACTTTTACATTGTTACAAAGTTTATTTTTCAAATAAAAGCTGTTCTTTTGAATTAATCAAAGAATCCTTGTCAGTTTCTAAAAAAAAAATGAATATAATACTATACGTTAATATACTTTAATAATATAATAATAATAATATACTATACTTTTTTCAGCATTGATTGAGAATGATTTATTCAGCTTTGCCATCACAGGAATAAATTACATTTTAAAACGTGTAAAAATAGAAAATGCGCATTTTAAAGTATAATATTTCACAATATAACAGTTTGACTGTATTTTTAATCAAATAAATGTATCCTTGGTTAGCAAAAAAAAACAAGATGATTTTACATGTGCGCATTGGCGTTGATACATTTACAAAACTATTCATAAAGGTATTATTGCTATTAATAAGAATAATCAAATCAATGGACTACTTTAAAAAATGGAAGTCATATAGAGTCAATAACTAGATAATCAGTTCAAGCATCAAAATAAGATGATCATTTTGCCTATTGAATAAGCAAAACCACCCTGTTCCTGTCCACTGTGCTCACTTGGTTTTTCCTGTTTTTAACTTTCCTGGCATTGCATGTCAAATCTCTTCTCTTTTCCACACTAACAGGGCAAAGGGCTCCAATCTTTCCTATTCTATTTTTTTTTTGTATTACAGTTTTTAAAATTTTTCCAGAGGACAGTTCACTGGAAAACCATGCGCACTCTTTCCATTCACAGTCACACATAAAGACCATCACTCGTGCTTTCATATTGACTTGTGTATAGGCTACCAGCAAATTCGATGCAGTAAATTGATTTGTTGAAATTTTTTGCAGACCTTCAGAATGGATTGATTTGGTTGTTTTTAAATCTGGTAAACATATTTGAGTTATAATGAGCTACACATTGTCAAAATCAATGTACAGTTAATGTTTATCACATTTCATCACCTTTATATGAGGGTTCTTAAAGGGGGTCATATGACGTTGCTAAAAAGAACACTGTTATGTATTTGGTGTAATGCAATGTGTTTATGCGGTTTAAGGTTCAAAAAACACATTATTTTCCACATAATGTACATTATTGTTGTTCCTCTATGCCCCGCCTTTCTGTAACACATCGATTTTTACAAAGCTCATCGTTCTGAAAAGCGAGGTGTACGCTGATTGGCTGAATACCTCAAGCATGTGACGGAAATGTTACACCCCTTACCATACTGTGATGCCGTGTCCCGGCGCAATGAGACAACACCAATAAAACCCATTACAAACGAGGCATTTGTTGCATCCAGTGGAAACATAACTGATTATAATGACTTGTACTATCTTTTTACGTGTCGCGTTGCGTATCGCGCCGCGTAAACATAAAACCATGTCCGCATTTGTGATCGGAGAAACGACAAACAACAAGCGCTACTCTACACTGCTCAAAACTCGCGTTTGAATCATCAGTGGCAAATTCTTTAAATATAAAAAAAACTTACAGGCTGTGAGTCAGAAGCGCCAGACTGTCCTTGCAAAGTTGTTACTGCCCCACTTTATAGAAACGGCCTTTGTGCACAGACGTGGCACTTTTAGCTTAGCTTAGCATAGATCATTGAATCTGATTAGACCGTTAGCATCTCGCTCAAAAAGAGTTTCTATATTTTTCCTATTTAAAACTTGACTCTTCTGTAGTTACATCGTGCACTAAGACCGACGGAAAATGAAAAGTTGCGATTTTCTAGGCCGATATGGCTGATATTACGCAGCGCCTGAAAATAGGCTTATTGGAAGTTACCTAGCTGGGGACTATTTTCAGGCGCTGCATAATATCATTGCGCCTGCTGCACCCATGCTACGGCAGCAAAGTTACTTGATTATTACGCCGGAATGAGAGTATAGTTCCTAGCCATATCGACCTAGAAAATCGCAACTTTTCATTTTCCGTCGGTCTTAGTACACAATGTAACTACAGAAGAGTCAAGTTTTAAACAGGAAAAATATAGAAACTCTTTGGTCAGTTTTGAGCAAGATGCTAACGGTCTAATCAGATTCAATGATCTATGCTAAGCTACAGCTAAAAGTGCTACCGCCAGGCCCGGAGATCAGCTGAATGGATACGAAAATGGTAAAACTCAACTGTTTACCTCTAGGGAAGTTGGAAAATGAGCCTATTTTCAAAAATAGGGGTGTTCCATTAAAGGTGGTGTGTTAATGTAGAATATTTAGTAATGTTTAGTGTATGTGACCCTGGACCACAAAACCAGTAATTTTTTTGAAATTGAGATTTATACAACATCTGAAAGCTGAATAGATAAGCTGTCCATTGATGTATGGTTTGTTAGTATAGGACAATATTTGGCCGAGATGCCACTATCTGAAAATCTGGAATCTGAGGGTGCAAAAAAACTAAATACTGAGAAAATCGCCTTTAAAGTTGTCCAAATGAAGTTCTTAGCAATGCATATTACTAATCAAATATTAAGTTTTGATACATTTATGGTAGGAAATTTACTAAATATCTTCATGGAACATGATCTTTACTTAATATCCTAATGATTTTTGCCATAAAAGAAAAATCGATAATTTTGACCCATACTATGTTTTTTTGGCTATTGCTAAAAATATACCCAAGCGACTTAAAGGGGTCATATGATGCAATTTCAATTTTTCCTTTCTCTTTGGAGTGTTACAAGCTCTTGGTCCATAAAGAAGGTCTGTAAAGTTGCAAAGACTAAAGTCTCAAATCCAAAGAGATATTCTTTATAAAAGTTAAAGAGTCAACCACGCCTACCTAAAACGGCTCGTTCTAACTCGCCCCCACATGTCTACGTCACGATGTGGGAAGATTTGCATAACGCTGCCCAAATGTTCACGCAAAGAAAGAAGGCGTAACTTTTATTCTCGATGTAGTATTGTTGTTGCCGCCGCCGCCATGTCGTGAAGGCGCTGTTTCGTTGTGAAAGCGAAACTACTTTTGGTTGGCCTTCGAAAAGAGTACGATTTCCGCTTCGTCATGCCTGGAGCTGATCTGTGCTGGTCGCTGAGGAAATGCATCAACTTCACGCTGTCGATCGCCTGATCGGCTTTCTCCGTGGACGAAGCGGAGTCCAGCCCGGGGTCGTCACATGTGGTTGCCGCAAGCCCTCCGGACGCTCCTTCGTCCATTCTGCCGGCTGTGCCGTTCTCAAGCCCACCCGCCTCTGCTCACTCAAGCCGGCCTCCGCTCACTCAAGGCCGCGGTGTGTGACGCTGATTCGTTGTGAAAGCGAAACTACTTCGTTTGGCCTTCCAAAAGAGGACACGACTAGAAATCAGTGGTTAAATTGTATTTCCAACACTGTTCCAGAACAGTTTAACCCAAATATTCAGATGTGTCCAGCGCATTTTATGGAGGACTGTTTCCTGATCCTGGTAGAGCAGACTACAATGCTGGCTGTTCTGACTCACAGACTGTAAGTACGTTTTTTATATTTAAAGAATTTGCCACTGACAATTCAAATGCAAGTTTTTTGGGCAGTGTAGAGTAGCACTTGTTGTTTGACATTTCTCCGATCACAAGTGCAGACATGGTTTTATGTTTACGAGGCGCGATACGCAACGCAACACGTAAAAAGACAGTATAAGTCATTATAATCGGTAATTATGTCCCCACTGGATGCAACAAATGCCTCGTTTATAATGGGTTTTAATGTTTTTGTCTCGTCGCTCCAAACCAAATACACAAAATAAAAATATCTTCATGGAACATGATCTTTACTTAATATCCTAATGATTTTTGCCATAAAAGAAAAATCGATAATTTTGACCCATACTATGTTTTTTTGGCTATTGCTAAAAATATACCCAAGCGACTTTAAGGGGTCATATGATGCAATTTCAATTTTTCCTTTCTCTTTGGAGTGTTACAAGCTCTTGGTCCATAAAGAAGGTCTGTAAAGTTGCAAAGACTAAAGTCTCAAATCCAAAGAGATATTCTTTATAAAAGTTAAAGAGTCAACCACGCCTACCTAAAACGGCTCGTTCTAACTCGCCCCCACATGTCTACGTCACGATGTGGGAAGATTTGCATAACGCTGCCCAAATGTTCACGCAAAGAAAGAAGGCGTAACTTTTATTCTCGATGTAGTATTGTTGTTGCCGCCGCCGCCATGTCGTGAAGGCGCTGTTTCGTTGTGAAAGCGAAACTACTTTTGGTTGGCCTTCGAAAAGAGTACGATTTCCGCTTCGTCATGCCTGGAGCTGATCTGTGCTGGTCGCTGAGGAAATGCATCAACTTCACGCTGTCGATCGCCTGATCGGCTTTCTCCGTGGACGAAGCGGAGTCCAGCCCGGGGTCGTCACATGTGGTTGCCGCAAGCCCTCCGGACGCTCCTTCGTCCATTCTGCCGGCTGTGCCGTTCTCAAGCCCACCCGCCTCTGCTCACTCAAGCCGGCCTCCGCTCACTCAAGGCCGCGGTGTGTGACGCTGATTCGTTGTGAAAGCGAAACTACTTCGTTTGGCCTTCCAAAAGAGGACACGACTAGAAATCAGTGGTTAAATTGTATTTCCAACACTGTTCCAGAACAGTTTAACCCAAATATTCAGATGTGTCCAGCGCATTTTATGGAGGACTGTTTCCTGATCCTGGTAGAGCAGACTACA
>NW_015505723.1:418590-458684 GCF_001515645.1 Sinocyclocheilus grahami | reverse complement strand
TTTTTTGGGCAGTGTAGAGTAGCACTTGTTGTTTGACATTTCTCCGATCACAAGTGCAGACATGGTTTTATGTTTACGAGGCGCGATACGCAACGCAACACGTAAAAAGACAGTATAAGTCATTATAATCGGTAATTATGTCCCCACTGGATGCAACAAATGCCTCGTTTATAATGGGTTTTAATGTTTTTGTCTCGTCGCTCCAAACCAAATACACAAAATAATGTTCTTTTTAGCAGCATCATATGACCTCTTTAAGACTGGTTTTGTGGTCCAGGGTCACATATATCAGCACCTACTAACAGTGAATGAAGGATGCTGGGATACAGTGATAAAAGTTTAGGTAAATAAAGGAAGGTGGTCTCGTTCCATTTGATGGAGAGCTCATTTATTTAACCGGTTTTGCTTCCTTTTCCTGAATTTAAATGACTTCACCATCACTCCGTTCTTTGTTTTGTATGTACTCTCATTTACTCACCCTCGTGTCGTTCCAAACCTGTATGAGCTGCTTTCTTATGTTGAACATAAAAGAAGATATTTTGAAGATTGCTGGTAATCAGTTGGTGGTTGCCATTGACTTCCATAGTATTTTTTTTCCAACTATGGAAGACAATGGCAACCACCAACTGTTTGATTACCAGCAATCTTCAAAATATCTTCTTTTGTGTTCAACATAAGAAAGCAACTCATACAGGTTTGGAATGACATGAGGGTGAGTAAATGATGACAGAATTTTCATTTTTGGGTGAACTATCCCTTTAATTGACCATTTTTCCGTAGTTATCGTGCCGACTTTCAAATTGAAGGGAAGTAACATTCTGCAAGGATATAGAATTTGTCTCAACACTGGATTCTTTATTAAATGTTGTTTATATATTTATTTATTAAAAGCTGAACCCAACTAATCCTCTCAGTGTCAGCACACCTGAAAATACATGCCTTGCAAAACACACACACTCACTATCTTGCCATCTCTCCTTCACTTTATCACTTCCTCTTTCCATTTCGCTCTCATTCCTTTGCTCCTCTCTATTCTTTTTATTCCTTGTCCCTCCCCTGCCCAGCGACATGTCCCAGACACTAAAAGAATGCTGGGAATGGCGGAGGCCCTGTGGTCCACACTAAGAGCAGTGTAAGCTTCACCCCCTCATTTAAGGACAAGCTGAAGTGTGTGAGCCCAATGAAAACACTGCCTACCAATCCAAGCCAAGCTGTGTTGAGTTACAGCCTCTAGAATTTCGGATACTTTTTGTTAAGCCTGAGTTTCTGCCAGCGTGTAAATAGTAAATTCTTCTGAAAGGGCTGCATGATTAATCTAAATATTATCAAAATCACGATATGGCTTAGTGCGATTATCAAAGCAAAGGCTGTGATTTAATTAAATCTATGTGCTGCATATTGTAGAGTAAAGCCACTGCGTTTTTATTCGCACGTAGATCATAACACTGTTTTCAGCAGCTCGGTTCACAGCAACTGCTGCTCCATCTCTGTATCTCCTCTGCCAACTATCTTCCCACACTTTTAATGAGAAGTGTTTGAAAACAATGAAAGCTATTTTCCTTCAAAATAAAATAAAAATTTGATGTTTTAATATTTGAAAGTGAAGAAATTAAGAAATATTGTAATTTTACAGCAGCACTTAATTTTTTATTTACAGTGAAATATTAAAACAGTAATGTTTCTAATTTTAATGTTTTAATAAAAATCATTATTATATCTTATTACATCCTTTTGAGGAATCACAATTAGTTTTTTTTCCCTCTCCCTCTCGAATTGTACAGCCCTAGAAACCTTACTTAGAGGCCCCTGTGGAGGACAGAAAAAAATGCCTTCTGTCTTTCCTTCCTAAACATTCCCTAATATTTTTTCCCTTTCTAGGCATTCCTTCCTTGTTACTTGCCTTTCTCTATTCCTTCCTTCCTTTCCTTCCTTTGCAGTCCTTCCTTTCTTCCTTCCTGTCTGTTCGGTCCCACTTTCCATTCTTCCTTCATGGCTTCCTTTCTTCCTTCCTAAACATTCCTTCCTGCCTGCCATATTTCCTGCATTTCTTCCTTCATGGCTTCCTTCTTTCCTTCCTAAACCTAGAAATGCTTCTTCCTGTGCATGCATATCTTCCTTCCGTTCTATCTTGTGGCTTCTTTTCTTCTTTCTTTACTAATTATTTCTTCCTTCAGTCCTAAACATACCTTCTCTCTCCTAAACTTACTCAGCCTCCTTTGACATGCTGTCAAAATGAAAGCATGAGATTTCTTATATTCTGTTTAAACATTTGTGACCCTAGAGCACAAATCCAGTCATAAGTAGCACGGGTATATTTGCTGCAATAGCCAACAATACATTGTATAGGTCAAAATTATCGTTTTTTTTCTTTTGTGCCAAAAATCATTAGGATAGTAAGTAACGATCATGTTCCATAAGATATTTGTAAATTTCCTACCATAAATATCAAAACGTAATATGCATTTCTAAGAACTTCATTTGAACAACTTTAAATGCAATTTTCTCAGTATTTAGATTTTTTTTTGCACCCTCACATTCCAGATTTTCAAATAGTGGTCTCAACCAAATATTGTCCTATCCTTACAAACCATACATCAATGAGACACTTATTTATTCAGCTTTCAGATGTATAAATCTCAATTTCAAAAAATTAACCCTTATGACTGGTGTATTGTGATCCCATTTGTGGATCAGTAAACACTGAGCTTAGGTAAAACACAAATCCTCACTAAGACAGAGCAAATTCACTCTGATGAAATTCAATCTTGTACGATGAGCTAAGTGTTGCTCCCATTGTGTATATGTCAGGTTGAGGTGGGGGGCTGTAGGGCCATCAGCTGGTTTGAGTTAACCTTAGTGAGTTTTGGAGATTGTGACTTTGATTAAGTGATGCTATGAAAGGCGCGGTAATCTCTGCTCTTGGCTTTGCCTGTTCTCTATTATCCTATTAGAGGTCTGGACACTTGCTATCCCAACCTTCTACACAAACTTGCTGGGGGGATTGTATGACCACCAGATAGGCAGAAGCTACGTTTTAGAGCTGAAAATTCAGTTGTTTGAATGTTAAATGATTTTTGTTCATTTTCCATACATCTTTTACTTTCTTGTTCTGTTAAATAAGCCATGTGTTTTTTAACAGGATTCTATTGTAGAGAAAATTCGGACTATTGCGCAGAAGGTTTATGGTGCTGATGACATTGAGCTTTCACCTGAGGCTCAAGCTAAGATAGACTACTACAATCAACAGGTGAGAAGGCTGGACATTGCCACTGAACATAAAAAATGCACATCATTTTGATATTTGAGCTTTTTTAATTTAAATATTAAAGGCTATATAAATATTTTCAACCTTTTAATGTTCAATCTCTTATTTTAATTTATAAGCACCAATATAACAATACATAGTTTAAAAATAATATACTTCATATACAAGAAGATCATTTTGAATTAATTGATTGAAATTGGTGGTTTGAACTGATTCATAGAAATCTGCCAAGTCTAATGACATTTACGATGTCAAAGAATTGTAATTCTTCTATTTGTTCACCATTTTTAAGTTTCACCATCTTTTGATGTTTGATGTTGGTTTCATGAGCTGTGTGTTCAATGATATTAAATAGTTAGATAATCTTGGCCCAATGGGTTTGAATTACATTCAGTGAAGCATTGCATTCTCACAACATAATGGCTAATGGATGTCAAGAGCCCAGAAACAATGATGTGAATGTCTCTTGTGGATATTAACTGTCTGTGGATCTCTCACAGGGTTTTGGTGCTCTTCCCATCTGCATGGCCAAGACCCACCTGTCTCTCTCTCATATGCCTGAGAAAAAAGGTGTTCCCACAGGTTTTATCCTGCCTATCAGAGACATCCGTGCCAGCATCGGGGCAGGCTTTATCTACCCTTTAGTTGGAACTGTAAGTGATTATTCTTGAAATCTGATGGAAGCTCATCTTATTCCATTCTTTTCATTTCTATCTACATATCCACCCTTTCCATCCAGATATATTTGATGGCTTTCACTTATTTGATGCCATCCACTACCTCTTCACATTACTTTCTTTTATTACTTCCTTTGCTGGTAAGTGAATGTTTCAGTTACTAATAGGATCCAGGATTACGGTTGAACCTATGATCTGTGACCTTGTTAGCACTTTTAATAACAGCACTCATGCCAAAGTCCTCTGCCTTTATGTTTTTGCTCTCTAAAAGCCAATATTGCCTGACCTAAGGCAGATATATCTCTCTGTCTGAATTCCTGACAATGTTTGGTCAAGGCAGTTTTCATTTAATGAGAAGTCTATTGGATTCTCAGTTTGGATTCACGATGAAACCTGTGAGGCGGTTTGATTAAGCTCTGTGAAAACTGCCCTTAGAGCATGTGTGGTTTTTTTTTCAGGGAGAGAAGGTCAACTTTTGAATGACCCATGCTTTTCTATGTGTGCACGCATATTTGTGGTTTTCATTAAGATACTCCGTCCCTGGATTTTTCCCAATGTTTTCTCTACTTTCTTCCTAAACTCAGCTGGTTCACCTTAGGAACCACCGTTCCAGTCAGACTTCCAACATGTTGGATGTATGAAGCAAAATTCTTTATTCTCCCATTTTGTTTGTGCATTTTAAAGCTATAAATTAAAAATATTTATAAACGTGCATGGAAATGAATGCCAAAATTTACAATCGGTTTGACTGGTTAAATGTGATCATTTTGATTTGATCATATTGTGTGGTGCTATCAATATATTGCTTTGTTTGAGCATCCTGACCAACTGGATTTTGCATCACATTATAGTGCCCCAGTTTGATCAAGCCAGCATTTTTGGATCTTTTTGTCGTTTTGTGTTTTGTTGGCTGGGTGAGGCTTAGGGAAGGAAGCTCATTTCCGGGTTGAGAGTGAGGTCCTGGCTGCAGAGTG
Source organism: Sinocyclocheilus grahami (assembly GCF_001515645.1). NCBI lineage: Eukaryota > Metazoa > Chordata > Actinopteri > Cypriniformes > Cyprinidae > Sinocyclocheilus > Sinocyclocheilus grahami. The sequence goes on along the minus strand of NW_015505723.1, from coordinate 453,768 downwards.
GGGTCAGGGTCGGGGTGAGGTGTCCGTTGTGCAGCATGCTGGGAGATGGGTGACTGTGACCTAGCCCCTCCGGTCTGACCACCGCTCTGTCCCCTTTCATCTCCATGGGCCTGCTGCGGGACACACGGCCAGCGCACATGACCTCTCACCTTCAACCCGTCTCAGAATTTACTGCCAATGCTTTGAACTTCAGTGCAATCTCTTCATCTCTGTGCTGTTCTGTTTTTCTTTATTTCTTTCCTCAAATCTATCCTTATTTAGTTATTTCGCTTGCTTGATTGCAATACATTCAGATGTCTGAGTCAGTGCTTAAATTTTAAAGGATTAGTTCACTTGATCCAAGATGTTCATGTTTATTTGTCTTTAGTCGCAAAGAAATCAAGGATTTTGAGGAAAACATTCCTGTATTTTTCTTCATAAATTGGACTTAAATAGTGGCCAATGGGTTGAAGGTCCGAATTGCAGTTTCAATGCAGCTTCAAAGGGCTCTCCAGTGGAGGAATGAGGGTCTTATCTTGTGAAATTATCGGTTGTTTTCTTAAACCAGTAAAAATGTATGTACTTTTTAATCACAAATGCTGGTATTGCACCAGCCTGACCTCACGCATTACATGATCACACGTAACATAGGCGGAAGTACCAACCCAGTGTTTACAAAGAGAATGTGCAAAGCAAGTCAGACTCTTAAGTGTGACAAATATGCAAAAAAAAATAATAAATACCCAGGAAAGGGGCAAAAACATTTTCACGGCACTGTATGTTTGTGTGTGTATATACAGTGGGTACGGAAAGTATTCAGACCCCCTTAAATTTTTCACTCTTTGTTATATTGCAGCCATTTGCTAAAATCATTCATTCAATCATTCAAGTTCATTTTTTTTCCTCATTAATGTACACACAGCACCCCATATTGACAGAAAAACACAGAATTGTTGACATTTTTGCAAATTTATTAAAAAAGAAAAACTGAAATATCACATGGTCCTAAGTATTCAGACCCTTTGCTGTGACACTCATATATTTAACTCAGGTGCTGTCCATTTCTTCTGATCATCCTTGAGATGGTTCTACACCTTCATTTGAGTCCAGCTGTGTTTGATTATACTGATTGGACTTGATTAGGAAAGCCACACACCTGTCTTACATAATGTGTACTGTGTATATTTATTATGTATATATAAATACTAGGGCTGTCATCGTTAACGCATGCCACGCATTACATGATCACACGTAACATAGGCGGAAGTACCAACCCAGTGTTTACAAAGAGAATGTGCAAAGCAAGTCAGACTCTTAAGTGTGACAAATATGCAAAAAAAATAAATACCCAGGAAAGGGGCAAAAACATTTTCACGGCACTGTATGTTTGTGTGTGTGTGTGTATATACAGTGGGTACGGAAAGTATTCAGACCCCCTTAAATTTTTCACTCTTTGTTATATTGCAGCCATTTGCTAACATCCAAAATACGTTTTTGTTTACATAATGTGTACTGTGTATATTTATTATGTATATATAAATACTAGGGCTGTCATCGTTAACGCATGCCATTAATTTTACAATCCTTAACACGTTAAAATAATTTAACGCAATTAACACACAATTACTGAAACACAATTTCTATTCTAACCCTTTAATCCAGTTTTGCTTCTCTGCTTGCGATCAGATCATTTTAAACTGCTAAACTCCGGGAAAGTTTTCAGTCCAATGATCCAGTAATCGAATGCATTCAAACAATCCGTCCAAAATAGTTCTAATCTAAAGGAAACCAGGCTGATTACATCAGAGATTGCAGAGAGAACAGAGACTCGTGTTGCATTTTAAGTTAATTATTAATTCCTGTGTATTTCGCTTTTAAACACGAGCTGTGTCATATTCTGTGATTGTCTCTGAAGAGCGCAAGCCTTCAAATGTCGCACTGTGTGAAGTACAGACTGAACGGTTTGTCAACACATCCCACCGCTGTATGGCCAGATGAGACGCAAACTAAGTTTTCTCGACTGGATAACCAGTCTCGCTAGTAAAGTTTTGATGGATGAAGCCTGCAATCAAGGTAAAGACTATTGCGGTGGCGTACAGGAGTCTTACAGTAAGCACGCGTGAGTCCGTTATATTAATGCGTGTACGAGTGCTCTTGACACGCTTGATCGCACATTGTATTTACGCACAGGCACAGACAATTCCGTACATTGACATTGTTTCCACACACATTCACGATAATGTTTTGGTTTGTCATGTTTATATTGCTGTGTTTAGTTATACGGAATGGATTCGTGTACTGTAGTAGATGCAGTCAGCAGGCGATTGGTTTAGTTGTTTTTTTTGGCATCTCCATGTGGTCCTGTTCGGTATCGCAACTTGACTTCTCTAAAATATAAAAAAGCTCTTTGCTGTTGCACTGTACACATACTATAAAATTTGATATTTTTTTCCCTTTCATATGTGCTTATATGGGCTCCTTATATCATTTGGTTCTTTGGTGTCCTTTTGGAGTTTCGAAGTGTCCTTTTTTGGAAAGACATCTAAATTTATCTTGGAAAAAAAGCTTGCAGAAAATATAGATTTTTGAGAATCACCCTTTAGTCTTTTGGTTTACTGTGCTGGATATAGCAAATGATGACAAAATAAACATTTGAAACCAGATAAATGGTCTATGCTTTCATGAAGTGTGCGATTAATCGTGATTAATCACAGAAAAGGGATGCGATTTTAATTAAATAAAAAAAATTTAATCGAATGACAGCCCTAATAAATACACACTCATACAGTATATATATTATTTACATGTATATATTTATATAATTTATTTATAAATATTTAATATACAAATATAACATATTTTTCTGAATTATGGACGTGCATGTGTGCATTTATATATACATAATAAATATATACAGTACACACACACACACACTGTATGTAAACAAAAACTTTCATTTTGGATTAATCATTTGACAGCACTAATATATATATGCACTCTGAAATATAAAGTTCTGAAAATTTACTCCATAACCCTGAAAAGACATTGTGCTAGATATCTCATTTACCATGCAAGAAAGTCTGAAATTAGATTAATTATGAATTTTTTTTATTTTTGAACTACTGTTCAAAAGTTTAGGGTCAGTAAGGTGTTTTTTTTTTTGTTTGTTTTTTTTTTTTGAAAGAAGCCTCTAGCATTTATTTGATCAAAAGTACAGTAAAAACAGTAATGTCGTAAACCATAATAGTGATTTGTGAGTTAGTTTTACATTTAAAATAACTGTTTTATATTTTTATATTTTTTAAAAGGCGATTGGAACATTATTTTCCACATTCTGTACATTGTTTTTCCTCTATGCCCCTCCTTTCTGAAACGCTTCGATTTTTACAAAGCTCATCGGTCTGAAAAGCGAGGTGTACTGTGATTGGCCAGCTATCCAGTGCGTTGTGATTGGCCGAATACCTCAAGCATGAGACGGAAATGTTACGCCCCTCACCATATTGTGATGATGCCCTGTCCGGCCGGAGCAATGATTCAAAAACATGAAAACCCATTATAAACGAGGCATTCGTTGCATCCAGTGGGGACATAATTATGGATTATAATGACTTGTACTGTCTTTTTACGCGTTGCGTTGCATCACCGTGTAAACATAAAACCATGTCTGCATTTGTGATCGGAAAAATGACAAACAACAAGCCCTACTCTACACTGCCCAAAAAACTCGCTTTAAATATATAAAACGTACAGTCTTTGAGTCAGAACAGGATCAGGAAACGGTCCTCCATAAAATGCGCTGCACACATCTGAATATTTGGGTTGAAGTGTTCTGTAACAGTGTTGTAAATGCAACTTAACCACTGATTTCTAGTCGTGTCCATTTTTGGAAGGCCAAACAAAGTATTTACGCCTTCACAATGAAACAGCATCACTCACGGCGGCCTACAGTGAGCAGAGGCCGGGGGCTAGCGTGAGGAACGGCCAGAGGGTTAGAGTGAGCAGAGGCGGGTGGGCTTGAACGGCGCGGTCGGTGATTTCGATGAAGGAGCATCCGGAAGGACATGTGATGACTCCAGGTTGGTCTCCTCTTAGTCCACGGTGAAAGCCGATCTGGCGATTGGCAGCGCAAAGTTGTAGTATTTCCTCAGCGACCAGCAAGGATCAGCTCCAGGCATGAATGTTTCCTGTCTTTCAGTCATAGTCAACTAATATTTTAATCATTATACAGGCAAGTCATATCTGTTCCAATCATTTCTGTACATTACTGTGTGGCTCAGGCTACAAGACAGGTGTGTGTTATTCTGCCTGTTACTTTCAATGCTAGGCCCTGAGGGACAAAGCAGGCATGGAGGGTTACAGGAGGAAGTAACTGATGTCATGCACCAGATATGTGAGGGAGGGGTCAGCCAGAGAACAATGGGACTCAACGGATCTTCGCTTCCATTCAGCTCGGGAAATTTATTGCCCAAATCCGTGTCTGCTGTAAGCCGCACAATGAATTACTGATGATACTGCTGGAAGGCTTATGGTGTTTTGGCAACCTGACCCACCACACTGACATGAACACATGTCAACAGCAGACTGGTGCAAAGGGCATGTTCGGTAGAAAGTATAAACGGACACAATGGTCTGCGGTAAGGAAAAAATGGCCCATTTGAACCAAGTGTTCAAATGAATTAAGTTGCCATTTGTTCTTGAACAATGACTAATTGTGTATGGAAATAATTCTGGGAATTTTTTGGCTTAATTTAGAATAGCAACTAGATTTTCAGTTTATTTGCGTGGCAATGCTCATATGACGGCACGAAGTGAACTCTTTAACCTAAAGGAAAAAACAAACTGCTGAAGTGCAGATTTGTATCCTGGTCAATAACTGAATCCCTTGTATGTTTTTTGGCACAGAAGACATCTCAACACCACACAGGCAAGCAGATGGCCTTTTAAGGGAATTTGCTGAGACCGTGTTGCATTTGATTTACTCTTTATTGGGGTCAAGCACCATAGATGCATTGACACCCCCTGTATTGTTTTCATCATCTTCTGAATTCTTATTCTGAATTTGACTTTTCTGAATTCATCTTCTGAAGAAACGTAAAGTCCGTCTCGGAGATAGGGAAGGGTAAGAGCTTCAATCTGAACAATCTGGGTTTAGTCTCTTGGGCTTTTGACAACCGTTTGGCATATTGCAATGAAACGCCAAAAAGTAATTTCCACCCTTTGTGTAATATTGTGTTGGAGTCCCAAAACATTGTATTTTTTTCAGAATATATATTTAATATTAGAGTCATTTGCCAATGATTTCTTAACGGTTCTTTCCAAGCAAGTTCGGAGCAAACCCCTCCCTTCCATAAGCCTACTCTGCTCTGATTGGTCAGCTGGCCAAGCCTGCTGTGATTGGCACAGAGAGGAGTCTTTGAGCAAGTTAGCGAGCGCTACCGTTGACAAAGCACCTTTACATAAAACAATTGTATCAGTTATAGTCCTCTAAGTGCCTAAACTTCATTCAACAAACCTTTAGTTCACACAGACTCTTTTACTGTGTGCTGTGGTGTTTTGTTTGCACATTTAAAAATATATATTTATTGGCTATCAAAATGTTTCTTTTTTTTTTGTACACTGAATTATAAATTTCTTTCAGATGAGCACCATGCCAGGCTTGCCTACGCGACCCTGTTTCTATGACATTGACCTTGATCCTGTGACAGAGGAGATAAAAGGACTCTTCTGAAGACATTTCTACAGTCCCACACATGCTTTCGACCAGTAAGAACACAAGAGTGACAGAACAATGCTTTTTTGTTTGTGTTTTGCTCATGCCACACAACAAAAAGGTCAGATTTGATTGAATGTATCTAAAACTCTCTCCTTTAATTTCTTTCCCCTCTTTCTTGCTTTCTCCCATTCTCAGATGTTCCTGAGTGTCCGTGTAGACCTCCATTCATATGCCACTGATAACAGCTCATCCACTGCCTTCTAGCAATGAAACTACCAGTGTTAGATCGACAACCATTCCTCCTTATGTTTTGCACAGGTTTTTATTTTTTTTTACCAAATTTAACTCGTAAATGTTAGCTACTTCATGAATTTTGTACTTAGCAGTGGCTTCTTGTTTTTCAAAAAAAAAAAAAATCATTTTTATTTGGAAACTTGGAATTTGGAGTTTTAGGCTTTACATTTCATTTTTCTTTCTGTAAACACTTCTGTTTACATAGTGTTTTAGTGTTTACAATTACTATTCTCCTTGTGTAGCATTAAACAGTTTCAGATGTTTGTTATAGACAAATATGCCACGAATCTTTAGTCTGAGGTGCTTTTATTTAGACACTACACAAAACAAAATTACAAGTGGCGTTAGTGGTTTGACACCTGTTTTCGCTCTCTCTCTCTTTGTTATAAATGAAGTGTTGCATAGATCTCACTACCTTTGAATGCACATTTTCAGCATGCATGAGGTACATGCCAGAAAGTCTTGTTTTAGATGTTCCACTGTTATCTGTTATTCTGAGTCTTAAACTACAGTGCTACGTGAGTAAAGAAGAATTCCATTGACTGTTGCAATAGTTATGTATGCTTGAAAACCTGTATTTTCCCAGTGATGATAGATTCTACAGTGAAAAAGGCAGTCAGAACAAGATGACTGGCCAGACAAAAATAAAACAACAATACTGAACATTTTCATTAATTTCATTTTTGTTTATCAACGGGCTACTTTTACCAAACATTTAAGTGTGTGTGTGTGTGTGTGTGTGTGTGTGTGTGAGAGAATGAATGAGTGTGTGTGAGAGAATGCATTAGTGATGTGTGCACATGTATGAACAAGTTAATGAATCACTAATCCATATTGTGAAGTCAGACTGTTGGTCCACAAATGTAAAATTCCTCTAGATTAAAGAGCTGTGATGTATTAAACAGTAGCAGACGACTGACCCCCACAGGGTCTTTCTATTCTTTTGCCTCTACAGGATGCAGTCCCATCAGAGACACCCTGTGAGGGTAGCAGTACTCATTCATACCCCTTTCAAAGAGAGGCCTGTTGCTTCTGTCATTGAAGACACCCATAATTAGCTGACCAGCTCAGCTTGACATTTACTCAAATATTCTCACACCAAAACTTGTACTCTCTTGTACTTCTAATTTCTTGGCTTATGGAGTTTTTTTCTTTTGGGTACCCAAAATGAATGGCCAGTAGTCCAGGATGTTATTGTTCCATGTTGTAAAAAAAACAAATAGATTGTGCTTTAAAAGAGGGGAAAGTAATTGTTTTATTTAGTGCATGTGTTTTTGTTTCTGCTATAGTGACTGCTGTCCTTTTGACCTTTTGTAAGGCTTTTTACTGCTTATTTAATGCATTTCACCCAATACTCTGCAGTTCAAATGTTTGGGGTTGGTAAGATTTTGTAATGTTTTTGAACGTTTCTTATACACACCAATGCTGCATTTAATTGATCAAAAATACAGTAAAACAGTAATACTATGAAATATAATTTAAAATAACTTTTTTCAGTATTTTAAAATGTTGTTTATTCCTGTGATGGCAAAGCTGAATTTTCAGCAGCTTGTACTACAGTCTTCAGTGTCACATGATCCAATATGCTGATTAAAACATTTCTCATTAACTCATAAACAGTTGTGTTGTTAAATATTGTGGAAAACATGATACATTAAGAACTCTGATGAATAGAAAGTTCAAAAGAACAGCATTTATTTGAAATGGATATATGGAATTTCTTTTGTAACAAAATCAATGCCTCACTTGCTTTCACTTTAAAACAAATCGTAGTGACCCCAAACTTTTGAATGGTGTTATATAATAATAACATTGTGTATCATTGTGGTTATTGCAGCATCAGCCTGTTAGCCTAACAAATACTGGGAACTCTGAATTAGCTGTACTGAGTCTTTAACGTCAGTCCTTTGATAGGCAAATAAAGTTCATGTCTATGTCAAGAATCTCAAATCAGTCATGTTTCAATTAGGTTATGTTGTCTGGGTCACAGAGATGCTAATTCAATTATTTTAGGGCTGTTCTTTTGTGACATTTAGACAATCTGGCAGTTCAAGCACAAATTATTGTGATTCTTTTTTATTTGCCTCATTTAGCATCAGCTAAAAGGCAAATTAAATCATTAATTACTAAAAAGTGTAATTGCTCTGGATTTCAGCTTATTTGTCATTGGGCCTCATTCTGCACCAAGTGTTCCTAAAAGAAACTGAACATCCAAATTATGATTTTTAATCACTTGGACATGGGAGTACATGTGTGAGGGTCACACTGGGCAAAGTCAATGTTACTTAATTCAATTACAGTGGGAAAGTATTATGATACAGCCTGAAGAACCTTGATGAAATTAGGAGTCCACAACCTGTCAAATGTTGGATATAAGTTAATCACTGCTCTTAAGAAATGAGTTTTTTTAAAGACAAAAAAAACTCCCTTACACTCTCAATACAGGTCATGAACTGAGCCTTTTTGCTTATGTCTTTTTAAATTATGGATTTAACAATGTGCTCAAAACATACCACTTCTCTTACCACCACAAACTACTGCCTCTAAATATGGTCTGGGTATTTCTGAAAGGCAAACGTATCTTACGTATTTTACTTCAGTCCATTCTTTAAATGTTTTTTCCTCTTTTACTATAGCGCAAGTTATCCTATAACAATGACCAAACTTTCGCCTAGCACAGCGTAAAGGCATCTACAGGAATGGTCTTTGCATAACATAAATGTAACCAAATTACCTAAACCTAATGCATAATGCATTCGGTATTCTTAATAAAACTGAATGCATTACATATTTTAATCTTAACCCTTACAACTAGGTGTTGTTTACTTCTCTACACACAGAGCCAGTGTATTGTGCTACCACGAGGTGGCTTGTGCAAACTTGGTTGTGATTCGCATGTGGCCTGTAATTTATGCATTTTAAAGCTTCTGAACAAAATGCCTTGGAGCACAGCCAAACACAAAATTATCAGAGAGAAAGAGGGATCTCACTGCACGGTTGGTTTAGATGCATGCATGTGGACGCAAACTACAGTGCCCTCTTAATTCGAGATTTCCTGCGGGACACGTTCCATTGGGTTGTTTTTCTGTGGAGGCCCATCCGGCACCCAATGTTGACATTCCCACTGTCTGTAAATAAAACCAGGGCTGAAGCTTAAGCTTTAATATTTTCATTACTGCAGCAGCATGCCATTGTAAAATTTATGGTTCTGCATACTTTTAATTTGACTAAGGGGAGCACTTGCTGTAATAATATCTTAATATTCTATGGAGTTTCATGAGCATTTTAAATGAAAGCAAGCATGCAGTTTATAATGAGCACTTTTTGTTCTCAAAAATGTTTTATAGGGGCAGGGAAACTGGGGGTGTTGTTAGACATTTTGTTACTGTAACTACTGTGAGTTGTAATACTAACAGAAAACAATGTTTTCAGTTATTTTATTAGTTAAATAAAATTTTCATTTTATTTTAATGATTTAAGAATTACATCAGCTTATAAACCAGACAGAATGGTAAGTTCTTGCCTCAAAAGTGTATTTTGTCCATCTAAATCTTCTAGAATTTTTATGATTATCTCAGAGGTTGTTAGCCATACTCAGTTTGTAATTGTGTAAACGGATGGTGTTGCACTCCCAGGTCTCTCTCTGGTTAGATGCTGTAAGGCGTGTCTGGCTGCTCTCCGTGTGATACTGATGGGAGGAGGGCTCCTAAAAGTGAACCCACAGACCCGTTTCAACACTTTCCAAAGCAGACAACCCTCGGGACGGACTGCAGGGCGCATTTACACGGGCTGTTGGATACCTACTTCCTTTTGAACGCTCGTAATTTGACTAAGAGTGGAGAAACAGCGACGTTATTCACCATGGGAGCGACACCATCCGTGCAGCGGGACGCGAAGAGCCCTGAAGATGCGCCAGAGGACATCGGCGCGGAGCTCAGCGACACTCAGGATGGAGAAAACGTAGACGGCAAGGTAACACTGCGCTTGAAACGTAATATTGTCGCTCTGATGTGACGTTTTGGATGTGTGTGGGTAAAAGAGGAGTAAAACACTTAACATGCTCACCTAAGTATCCCCATTCTGGACCCCTTGAGTCAGATGTGTGGCGCAGCTAGTTATTGAGCTTTGCTTTATGTAAACACCTGATACCTCTGACAGCTGTGACTGCGCTGTGCGCTGTTGTGATTCGCCTTAGCGGGTATTCGAGAAAACGTCTATTCTTAGAGCTTTTCTTCAGGTTTAATGAGTAGATTTGCAGTGATGCAGTATTGAGGCAGTCAGATTGACTCCACCGGTTATTACAGCAGAGGTGCGACACTTTTTTTGGTCCAGACAACAACGTGGGATGTCGTCAGGGAAAAGAAAATTGAGATATGGCTGCATTTCTATCCACAATTCTTCATGATGAAGGTGCATGTTCTCAATATTTTATGACATAGAGTCAGATACTGTATATCCGCCTGGTTAGGCTCATTAGTGTTTGAACATGTTTGCTTGACTAGAATTATCATTCAAGTAGTTCTGCTTCTGAATATATTATTAACATTCAAATGCAGTAGTGCTGTCATACTGAATATTAGCATAAGGTTGCAATAAAGTCATGTTATTAAATATCACAACAAGTGTGATAATACTTTTATACAGGTGTTCTAAACAAGACTTTAGAGTTTAAAGAGGGCATAGAGTAAAATTTTGGCAAGTTAATTTGGTTATATTTTAGTATAGGCCTATATTGAAAATGTCTTACTCTTTGTGAGCTGCTAAACAACAAATGGACTGGAATGGGTTATGACTGGAGCAGCAGCTTTCCCCTTCTTTTCTGTATTCTGTAATCCAGGTTTCCCATTTGCTGATGAGAGAAACCCCACTGTGAGTGATTCTGGATCAAGAAAAAAGATTGTTTTGGCAAATTGGTGGTTGATTTGTATGAATTCGTACAATCACATCTGTACTTTTTCATACAATCTGCTTATTCCCCACTGATGGTTAGGTTCAGGCTTGGACCTTCATGCTAACTGTTTTTGTTGTTGTTGTTAAAATGATGTTTTTTTGCAAATCAAATATACGTATTCATAAGAAATTGCCACCTTGCAAAACAGTTTTGTTTTTTCATGAGATTGGGTTGGCTCCAACCAATCTGGGACTTTTTCACTCTTGCGTGATGCCTTACCTAATTTAGAGACACAAATTTGCACTATGCTGTTATTTCTTGTCATGTGCCAAATCACGGGATGCATAACTTACACCTTGGCGTTATATTGCTTCAAAGAGCTATGTATCAAAATGACGGGATAATGTAGCAAGCAAAAGCCATGCAGAAAACTCAGGGGTTTACCAAGAATCACAGGATGATTTTTGATGGAAACTGACCATCTTATACTATGATTTATTATACAATTACGTCATTTTAAAAGATGCTTGTGTGAGTCTTAAAAGTAATAGTTCATTCAAATATGAATTAACCCCTCATGTCGTTCCTAACTCGTATGACATTCTTTCTTCTTTAGAACACAAAGAAAGATATTTAGAAAAATGCTGGTAACCAAATAGTTGTTTACCATTTAAAAAAACACTGAAACACTTGGTAACTCTGTAACCTACAACTATATCCGTAACATAACTTTTTAATATTTTGGCATAAATCCATGATAATTTCATCTGGTGTTAACACGATCAAATCCCATATTGATCACATTAATTATTTAAAAAGTGCTTTTACAAAAAACCATAGAGAACATTATTGACAAAGCCATTACAGAGATGATCCCAGTGTATTAGTTTGACATATTTGGAAGCATATTTGCTATAGATGTTCTTGTACATCTACCAGTACATTCAGCCTTCTGAAACTGAGACGATATTAACTGTTGTAGGTTGTTCATTTATTTATTTTTGCCAAAGAGATCAGCACAAATACAGCATTAATTACGAAACTTTATACAACAGACCACAGCTTGTTTTAGGAGAGATATGTGCAGAAATATGATGGGACACATTTTGTTCCTGAAAAGGGTTACAATTCTGTTAAAAAAAGATACAAACAAGACAATGACCTTGCATTTTGTTTTCTCCCAACATTCCATTCTTCTTCTTCAGCTGTTTAGTTTCTGTGAAGTGCATGATGATTGTCTGACCAGCTGAGCTTGTATACAGTATTTGCCTTTTTTTAACAGGCAAGCCTAAAAGAATAAACATGTAGTTGTTGGAACAAGACACAAGAAGCCCTGTTAAACCCATCCAGTTCTGTGACTTCTCTGAATTCTGTGTAAATCTAAATCTAGACTGAAACATGTCGAAACGTGTGTGAGATATGGAATATTCAAAACTGGTGAGTGTTTGTTATTTATCAGATAAGGAACCTTGAACAGGTGTGGTCTGGCAAGACACGAGCGACTGCCCTGTCAACAGTGTATGTGTGTGCGCACTCTAGAAATACAACTACATGCTGTGTATACAGCGTTTGATTGAGGCACCCTACTGGAGATGTGGTTGATAAACATCCTCTCTGGCACACATAGGAATTTTAGTCATTTCTCTCTTTCGAACACACTCGCGCTATCTAAAAATGGGTCAAAACATACACGAGGCTGAGCACTATACTTAGACATCCCCTCACATTTTAACATTTCCTCCCCCTGAAATGCCTCCAAAACACTCACTTTGTTAAAAAACCAATAGGGGCTAACCCTCAGCTCTTGACTCTTTTCAGACTGTTTGCTGTGGATTCAATGGCTAAGCCCCAAGACTCAATTGCAAATATAAACTCACAATAATGCCTATGTTTCCCTTACTATGAGAGACACACTCGGGCCTTTTTCCAAACCAACAATGCACTGATTGACAAGTTAATAAACACCCTTTAGTTGCGATTATCTGGAGTAGATTCACACCATTCAAAGCCTGAAAATACTCAAAACCTGCGATTAGCTTGCGTAAACTTATTTAACTTTATGAAGAATGGTATAAAACCCTTTACATGTCAGAGCGGTAATGAGAGAGGGGTGGTGTGGGAGTGTTTGCAATCAGATAAGAGCCTCATAAAGGATGGGACCCGAGAAGAGAGGGGAGGAGTGGAGAACGAAGAGAACAGAGGGCCCATTTAGGATGGGCTGGAGGACAGGTCCCGGGGCAGAGGGGTGCTGTGTGTGCATCGGCCCGAAGAAAGAGAACTAGAGAGAGGGAGAGAGTGATGTAGGGAGGGGGACGTGGGAGGAAGGTTGCTGGTTTGAATGGAAACATATCACGCAGAAAGAGTGAAAGAGAGGGCACTGGGAGGGAAAACAAGTAGATGGATAATTAGCATGTGCTTTGCTGCTGGAGGTGACGAGAACGGTAAAGATGAGAAACGGAGAGAGAGGGATATGTTTTTCTTTTTGCATGTGAAAGAAATGAGAAAAACATGAGATGTCATGCTGACTCTTGTGCAGTCACATTGAATACAGGTAGTGTTGAGATGTGAGATTTTAATTTTTCACTCATTAAGGTGAAAACCTACTGTGAGACACAGAGCAAAGATGAATGTGCATTGATATGTTTTTAAGTTCATTCTAATGGTCGTTGGTACTAATCTCAACTGAACTTACTATGAAACTTTGTTTTTATTAAAAAAAATAAACACTAACACAAAGGTTCAACGTGATAGCATTCATTTGATCAAGATTTTAAAAATTATGTAAAAAATGTTGGGTCACACTTTATTTTAAAGGGGTCATATGATGCTGCTAAAAAGAACATTATTTTGTGTATTTGGTGTAATGAAATGTGTTCATGCGGTTTAAGGTTTAAAAAAAAATTATTTTCCACATACTGTACATTATTGTTTCTCCTTTATGCCCCGCCTTTCTGAAACGCGTCGATTTTTATAAAGCTCATCGGTCTGAAAAAGTGAGGTGTGCTGTGATTGGCCAGCTATCTAGTGCGTTGTGATTGGCCGAATACCTCAAGCGTGAGACGGAAATGTTACGCCCCTCACCATATTGTGATGATGACCTGTCAGGCCGGAGCGATGATTCAAAAACATGAAAACCCATTATAAATGAGGCATTCGTTGCATCCAGTGGGGACATAATTATGGATTATAATGACTTATACTGTCTTTTTACGCGTTGCGTAAAAAGCCCTACTCTACACTGCCCAAAAAAACTCGCTTTAAATATATAAAATATAAAAACTCTTTAAATATAAAACACGTACTTCGGGTCTGTGAGTCAGAACAGCAACAGTGAGCAGAGGCGGCCTACAGTGAGCAGAGGCCGGGGGCTAGCGTGAGGAACGGCAGGAGGGTTAGGGTGAGCAGAGGTGGCGGGCTTGAGAACGGCGCGGCCGGCGATTTCCATGAAGGAGCGTCCGGAAGGACATGTGACGACTCCGGGCTGGACTCCGCTTCGTCCACGGTGAAAGCCGATCCGGCGATACACAGCGCTAAGTGATAGTATTTCCTCAGCAACCAGCACGGATCAGCTCCAGGCATGACGAAGCAGATATCGTCCTCTTTTGGAAGACCAAACAAAGTAGTTTCGCTTTCACAACGAAGCACACAGCGTCTTTACAACATGGCGGTGGCGGCAACAACAAAACTACAGTGTTAGAACGAGCCGTTTTAGGTAGGCATGGTTGACTCTTAACTTTTATAAAGAATATCTCTTTGGATTTGAGACTTTAGTCTTTGCAACTTTACAGATCTTCTTTATGCACAAGAGCTTGTAACACTCCAAAGAGAAAGGAAAAATTTAAATCGCATCATATGACCCCTTTAAGGTCCAATTCTCTCTATGATCAAACCGTTAACTATGACTTTTACCTCAATAAACTCCTAATTTGCTTCTTATTAATAATTAGTAAGATAGTTGTTAAGTTTAGGTATTGGGTAGCATTAGGGATGTAGAATATGGTCATGCAGAATATGTGCTTTATAAGTACTAATAAACAGCCAATATGTTAATGATAGGTATGCTAATAAGCAACTAGTTAATAGTGAGAAAAGGTGTTACCAAATGTTGTTCATTGTTCATAAAACCCAATCAGCAGTTTTTGACTCTCCAGTAATAGCATTCATTAGTTTCAAATGCCTTTGATCACACTGACTTGAGATCAGTGACTGAGGTTCATAGTGAAGCGGTGCTCAGTAAGTCCTATGGTCAGAGGATCTGATCCAGGATCAGCAGATGAGTGGAAATAGGGACTGGAGTCAAATATTATGCAATGTAGGATGTGATTGAAGTGGACATCAGGGAATCAGTGGATAATGAGGGCTTGGCAATGGTGGCCTGTCAGGCTGTTTGCTCCACCGTCCCATTCACACTAATGCACCAGAGTGGGAGTGGGGACTTCCTGAGGTTTGACTGCAGAGAGGAATTTGTTAAATGGCTCAGTTAGTTGGAAAAGTTGTCTGTTCAGCTGATCTGGATATTTAATAAATAAAATTCTAAAATTATATAAAGTAATATTAATTTAATAAATTAGCCTTGTGGTTATTATATATTATTATATAATTTTCACACTTTAAGGTTCAAATCTAATGAGTATAAGCCTATAGGACATGCTGACCACTTGGATGTATACATTCAATGCGTTGTCATATGAGAGTTTTGAAATGCAGTAAGGGGAAGTGTATGGAAAGACCATTAGTCTTTTATTAGAGGAAAGAGGGAGGCACTTAAAGTAATTCACTTAGAAGGATGCAGATAGAGAGTGAGCTGTCATCAGCCAGAGAGAGTGAAGGATGGGCTTGGGAAAATCTATTTAAATATAATGTCAGGTTTAGGAAAACAGATTTTCTTGATTCTTTTTTTAGTAGTTATAATCCATTTATGAGGTGTTTAGTGAGTGTTTATAGTTTGTTGTTGGGTAATTACATCAGTTATTAAAGGGACCACCCTGTTTCAGAGCAGGACTTCCTGTCCAGAAAAGGAAATTAGAGGAGGCATGATGCTCATGAAGATACTTCCTGTTTAAAGATCCAGTTATTCTCCTGATTATGTGTTATTTAGAGCAGAGATTTAAGCTATTTTTAAATCATTTAACTCATTTACACATAGAGCTTGTCTGTGTCTTGACAGGTCTATTCTCAGAGGCACATGATGGCTGCTGGCAGAAGGACAGGGATCCAAATAAACAATCTTCTTCTACTAATGTGGAATTAAAGAAGCAACTTTTATGAATATTTCACACCATAAAAACCTAGCTATAGACATCATAAAATATATACAGTAAATATATTTCATGTAGTCTGAGTTGATATTGTAATTAAAAGAAGTTGGTACTTTAATTCAGAAAGGAAAGACATTACAGAATATTTCTATATCAAATACATGCTGTTCTTTTGAACTCTATATTTATCAGAGAATTCTATATCATAAAAATTGGTATCATTGTTTCCACAAAAAAACAAACTCAAGCAAAAATCTAGCAGTACAACTATATTTTCAATATGATAATAATATGAAATTTTTCTTGTGCATCAGGTGAACATATTTGATTAATTTCTGAGGCATTATGTGACACTGCAGACCGGCGTTATGGCTGCTGAAAATTCAGCTTTGCCATCACAGGATTACATTACATTTCAAAACATACTCAAATAGAAAACTATTATTTTAAATTGTAATAATAATTCACAATATTATTGTTTTTACTGAATTTTTGATCATATAAAAGCACCTTATGGTGAGCATGATACTTCTTTCAAAACATTAAACGTTTTGGTGTGTATTCATTTAATTGAGTTTTCTTATGTTTGTTGTGTACAGAAAAGGAATCAGTGAAATTTATGTTTAGAAATACAGACAGTATCCGGTGCCATCTCAATTTCCCTCTTTCTGTCTCATTGGCTCTGTCCAATTAGAAAGGACCTGTTTACATGGGTCAAAATAGAAGGGTTTCACCAGCCAACTCTCACTGTCCTCCATCACATTAACTCTCTGTTTTGTTTCAAGCCCCCTCCTCCCCTCGCTCCCTCTTTAGAAGTAAAGTTGGCCTCATAAAATTGTAATAAGTGCCAGAGTTACATAAAAACACAGTCTTCCAGAATAGAAAAAACAGAGGCCAATGAGGGCAAAGGTAGAAAGAAGAGACCGTTTATAATACTGTACATGAGACGTATCATCTTTAATTAACAATTTGGAGCAAACAAATGTTTCTGTGTTCCTCAGTTTCACTCCTTTTCTCAAGTAAACAAGCAATTTCATCGTATTTCCTTATCTTCTGACTTGCTCTTCACAGGCGATGGGCATGTGCTGATAAAAGTAAAGCGCTCTCCTTGTGGAGATCCCAGACTAAGTGCTTTCATCAGGAGCCAGCATCAATAACGTTTCATTACTGCCCTGCCAGAAAAAGACAATCCCTGTCAAGCGTTTACTTTTGTCTGCACTTCACAGCTCAAGAAACCTATTGTGCTGCTGAACAAGAACTAAAGTCTCCTAGATGTGCTGTCTTCACAGCTTTTTACAAATGTAGTGAAGACTGTCTAATTATATATATAGCTCTGAAGATAAACATCATCTGGAAGTTTCACTAGGATGGATTCTGAAAGTATTTTGGATTTGAATGTGAATATATTATATATATATATATATATATATATATATATATATATATATATATATATTTGAATATATTTAGGCTTTTTTAAATGACTTACAATTGTGGGTTAAATTTTTGGCATCCTCGTGCATATTGAACAAATCCATGAACAAAGGAAGATGCTGAGGGTGTTGCTAGCCATAAGAACTACAGTGTAATGATGTTCTTTTCTCTGGAGATTGGATTGGTCTGGCAGATTGTGCAGTCCAGCTGGTCCCGGGCTGTTTGCATGCTAGTTTTATTGCTTAGTAATGCTGATTGGTTTTAGCTGATGTCATAACTTGTTTCTCTGTAAATAAGCAGACACAGCCTCCACATTTTTTACATGGCTGAATTTTTAAAACTGTACGTAACAGTCATAGATCCTCGATTCTGTGCAATGTTTTTGTTATGCATGTAGCAATTAGCCTTTGGATCAAAGAGATTATGCAAATACAGACACTCCCACACAAGGTAATAATGATGATGTCAACAAATTTAGGCAGAAGTCACAATCAGTGGATGGTACTGGATGTAATGTCATCACAGACAGGAACCACTCCCATCCAAATGAACCTCAAAACGGATGATCTGATATGTGTTTGTTCCTGAAAAAGAGATGGCTGCTGAGATTTTTGCAAAACATTTTGACTGCTCTTTTATTTCAGCGATTTAACATTGCTTTTACCTCTTGTGAAAAGCATTTCCTAATGAAGATGACAGCAATAATGCATCAAATCATGGAGAAGAGGCATATCCCTGACTGTAGTCAAATACATGAGGATTGCGCCATGCAATTGTGCTTAGCACAGATGTTTGGCAATTTTTGTTTATGCCTTATTTGCATAATACCTTTAGTGAATCTAGATATTATGTGCAAATAAACAATGTTATATGAGGGCACATTTCAGTCTTAATTTCTTTTAATGTAGCATTTTTCTCATTTCTGAATCTATTGAGTTTTAACAGTGTGGGTGAGCTTTATCTGTGCCCCTTAGGGAGATGTAGTTCAAAGAGTTCAATGAGATGTAGTAATTTAAAGTGTGGATTCCATTTGCCAGAGAGTCATAAGGCTTTGTCAGATTTGTCTTCCTACTCCCCTAACAGCCCTTAAATCTGACTAAAATTAATCCGTCATGACAATCTTGGCAGATGTAAAGGCTTCCTAATGAATCCTTTTATTCACATTAAAGAACAAAGTTCTGCTGTGCGAGTTAAGAGTTAAAGGTGACATATCATGAAAATCTGACTTTTCCAGGTTGTAAGTGCTATAATCAGGTCTCCGGTGCATCTACCAATCAAGGAAATGTGAAAAAGATTAACCCAGTAACTTTGTTTTGGTAAGCCTTTTTCTGCAAGCGTCTGAGAAAACGAGCACGTCTGATTTCACTCCCTTTGTGACATTGCAAAGTGAGCTGTGCTGATTCCCCATGAGCTGATTCAAAGAAGTTACAGGTCTGTGAGAGCCAGAACTCTTGCTTGTTTGTAGGTGACCAAATACTTATTTTACCGAGGAATTTACCAATTAATTCTTTAAAAATCCTACAATGTGATTTTCTGGATTTTTTTTTCTCATTTTGTCTCTCATAGTTGAGGTATACCTATGATGAAAATTACAGGCCTCTCTCATCTTTTTAAGTGGGAGAACTTGCACAATTGGTGGCTGACTAAATACTTTTTTGCCCCACTGTATATATAAAAAAAAATTCACGTGTAAAAGACAACTTAAAAACTAACAAGATTTAGTGCAAAGGCAGAAACAGTAAAAAAAAAAAAAAAACAACTATTGTTTTTATTTTACAATTTTCAGTACAAAAAACAGTGAGGTTAGAGATGTGTGTCGGCGATAGGAATCCGCCGCAGCTCTTCGATTTGAGAGTTAGCCACACTACCTCCATCATGACTGCCGTGGATTGACTCGTTGTCACTCACATTAAAGCCAGAACCTATTTGTGGGTAAAACATTATTCCCAAATTGTGTTAAAAAAAACTTTCCCTCACAGGAATTATTACAGATCTGTAAGGATTTAGGTGCATTTTTTTTTTTAAAGAAAGGGACTTACCTGTTTTTAAGGCAAATATGAGGTCATCAAACTCCTGTGACTCCTCGTCCTGCACCAGATTAGTGTTGATGAAGCCTCCTTCTGTGATGTAGGTCTCGTCCATAGGACTCTGTTTGAAAACACTGCTAGGCTGACTGACCCATGAGCTGATTCGCTACAAAAGGGATCTCATTATAATATTACCGCCCCTTAATCTGTAAGTTTCCACCCACGGCACCGTCATTTGAATTTCGCAAGTGACAACAACGGTGTAACAAAAGACAACAATGATAACCAACTCTAAAGCCATGGCGAAAGTTTGAGCAAAACATGCTAACTGTTCTGCCTTTGTCTGCACAGACGAGAACAGAACACTATTTAGATCTAAAATAAACATGCGATTTATTTCCCAGCAGTTTACCTTCACAGACATAAACAACTGTTTTTGTAATTTGTGTGTTTTTAACATAAACTTGTGTGTGAATGAGATCTTAGATTAGTACTCACATGCTGTGACAGCCGCTTTCTGTCCGTGTGCTTCGGCTGTGTGCAGTCAGAAAACCGTATATCAGAAGTTTAAACTCATATGGTTTAAAACGCATGATTTCAGCACGATAAACATGATAATCAGAACCATAACAGATGTTTTTTAGCAGGTACGAGCTGTAATGGCACAGCTCTATTCTGGAAAAGAGGACGGGGAGCAGCAGCTAATTTGCATTTAAAGAGACAGGCACGGAAAACAGCACGTTTCTGCTTCCACTCAAAATAGGCAATTTCAGAATGATATAATAAATGGTCTGTGGAGTATTTTGAGCTGAAACTTTACAGACACCTTCTGGGGACACCAGGGACTTATATTACATATTGTAAAAAGGGGCATAATATGTCTCCTTTAAGAGTGAATGATATTTGTACCAGCTGTTTGTGGAGTTTTCGTCAAGATCACCTAACATCTGATTTCTAATCATTGATGAAAGGATATGGATGATAGAGGGACTTTGATAGCAGAGTGTAAACTGTGCTGGCTGTGACTGAGTAAAATCAATATTGGAAATGGGCCCTAGCATCCATTTAAGTCATGGGGAAGCATCACTAATGGATAATAACTATGACTCTGTGTTTGTGTGTAAATGGCTAAGACCACCATGGTGAAGTGGTTTGTTTAGACAGTGTGTAGCGTCTGGACCACTCCAACACACGCTGTTTTGGTCTTGGAACCATAATTCCACATTTAAGTATTTTTGGCTTTTGGTGTGAATATGTTAGCCTTAAGTTTATCTATAAGCTATGTGCTCCACAAAAAAAGACAAAATTCACATTTAAAAGATATTAGCATTCAAAACATCAATGGTCAATGATTTTTATCAGCTGTGATGTAATGGAAATGCTATTGGCTATTTCAAAAAGGGGCGGAGCTGTTCAATATGTTCCACCCTGTCTTCCTGTTTTGCACTTCAGTGGACCTTTAAACTCACATTTAAATTGCATATTTCAAATCAGCATCTAAATATGACATTACCTGTTGTTTCTTATGCTCCGATAGCATTTTAAAAAGCACATATTTCAGGTTGATCCAGCCAATGTGCATTTGCAGTCCCAAGCATGCATCTCAGCATGGTGTTTCTATAGGATCTGGAGCTTCTAACGGTAGCTGCAGTGATGCAATGAATTTATTGATTAACGATTGGATCTTTTATTTAGGTGTACCTGTACATACAATTGTCGATTTGTATATTTTTATTCCTTATTTACTTGTTCTATTTTTTATTTATTTTTATTTTTTATTATCTGTGTTTTTTTGTTCTGTCACTGTCATTCTGTTACACTGTGGAAGCTTCTGTCACGAAAACAAATTCCTCGTATGTGTAAACATACCTGGCAATAAAGTTCATTCTGATTCTGATTCTGATTTACTCCACCATATTGTGTGTTACACTTTCTCCCGTTCACAGATATATGAGTGAACCATCTTGGTATATATGCAGTTGTTGATGATTAATGGGTTAAACAATAAAAGGACTTAGAATCAAGCCTGGGGGGACACCACAAGACATCACATTGCATGCTATTGTAATCATGCCACAGTTCACATGCCTCCAGTTTGATATTGTCACTGTTATTTGTGACTTTGACTTTGCAAGACAGCTAAACAAATAAGGAAGCCAGGGGAGGAGTTAAGGACTTCCTGTTTCAGGCACATGCGCTGTTTCTCCTTCACTGCAGTGTAGAGTCTCATGAGCTTAGTGCTGTACCTAAAATAATCAGATGCTGTCCTCTCTCTCTCTCTCTCTCTCTCTCTCTCTCACACACACACACATACACGCACACATACACCATCTCTCTTTTCTTTCTATCAGAGGACAGAATAACCCTTCTTCATCCTTGAAAGACAAATCATGACTCATGCCTCTTGACAAACTGCTGTGATCCCTATTTCTGGTAAATGTGTGTATCTGTATGTGAGAGTGTGGGTGGTGGAAGTTAGAAAGCACATATCAAATTTGTAAGCATCCAAGGAGAGTTGTAAAATCTCAGCACAATCATGTATTGATTATAAGGTCATATACCGGTTCACTGCCATGCCAGGACATTTAGAAATGTTATCTTCAGATCTATACAGAGAGTTTGAGTATATAGTCCTAGAATGCACTGTAGTAAACAGCGATTGCATTCTCTCTCCTTATTAGAGATGAAAGTGATGGACTGTTATCACTGGCAGAGTAAGAAGAAGATATGCAAAATTCATACACAAGGTTTATGAAAACAGAGATACTCATAGGTCAAAGGAGATATTATATAGCTCATATTAGTTCAGGTACTAGTTTAGATGTAAATAACCATTAAAGACATAGTTCACCCAAAATTTCTGTCATTATTTACTCACCCTCATGTTGTTTCAAACATGTATGATTTGCTTTCTTCTGTGCAACACAAAAATATATACAGTGGGGCAAAAAAGTATTTAGTCAGCCACCAATTGTGCAAGTTCTCCCACTTAAAAAGATGAGCGAGGCCTGTAATTTTCATCATAGGTATACCTCAACTATGAGAGACAAAATGAGAAAAAAAATTCCAGAAAATCACATTGTAGGATTTTTAAACAATTAATTGGTAAATTCCTCGGAAAAGTCTAGAAAATCACATTGTAGGATTTTTAAAGAATTAATTGGTAAATTCCTCTGTAAAATAAGTATTTGGTCACCTACAAACAAGCAAGATTTCTGGCTCTCACAGACCTGTAACTTCTTCTTTAAGAGGCTCCTCTGTCCTCCACTGGTTACCTGTATTAATGGCATCTGTTTGAACTTGTTATCAGTATAAAAGACATCTGTCCACAACCTCAAACAGTCACACTCCAAACTCCACCATGGCCAAGACCAAAGAGCTGTCAAAGGACACCAGAAACAAAATTGTAGACCTGCACCAGGCTGGGAAGACTGCATCTGCAATAGGTAAGCAGCTTGGTGTGAATAAATCAACTGTGGGAGCAATTATTAGAAAATGGAAGACATACAAGACCACTGATAATCTCCCTCGATCTGGGGCTCCATGCAAGATCTCACCCCGTGGGGTCAAAATGCTCACAAGAACTGTGAGCAAAAATCCCAGAACCACACGGGGGGACCTAGTGAATGACCTGCAGAGAGCTGGGACCAAAGTAACAAAGGCTACATCAGTAACACACTGCGCTGCCAGGGACTCAAATCCTGCAGTGCCAGATGTGTCCCCCTGCTTAAGCCAGTACATGTCCAGGCCCGTCTGAAGTTTGCTGGAGAGCATTTGGATGATCCAGAAGAGGATTGGGAGAATGTCATATGGTCAGATGAAACCAAAATATAACTTTTTGGTAAAAACTCAACTTGTCGTGTTTGGAGGAGAAAGAATGCTGAGTTGCATCCAAAGAACACCATACCTACTGTGAAGCATGGGGGTGGAAACATCATGCTTTGGGGCTGTTTTTCTGCAAAGGGACCAGGACGACTGATCTGTGTAAACGAAAGAATGAATGGGGCCATGTATCGTGAGATTTTGAGTGAAAACCTCCTTCCATCAGCAAGGGCATTGAAGATGAAACGTGGCTGGGTCTTTCAGCATGACAATGATCCCAAACACACCGCCCGGGCAACGAAGGAGTGGCTTCGTAAGAAGCATTTTAAGGTCCTGGAGTGGCCTAGCCAGTCTCCCGATCTCAACCCCATAGAAAATCTTTGGCGGGAGTTGAAAATCCGTGTTGCCCAGTGACAGCCCCAAAACATTACTGCTCTTGAGGAATGGGCCAAAATACCAGCAACCGTGTGTGAAAACCTTGTGAAGACTTACAGAAGACGTTTGACCTCTGTCATTGCCAACAAAGGGTATATAACAAAGTATTGAGATGAAATTTTGTTATTGACCAAATACTTATTTTCCACCATAATTTGCAAATAAATTCTTTAAAAATCCTACAATGTGATTTTCTGGATTTTTTTTTTCTCATTTTGTCTCTCATAGTTGAGGTATACCTATGATGAAAATTACAGGCCTCTCTCATCTTTTTAAGTGGGAGAACTTGCACAATTGGTGGCTGACTAAATACTTTTTTTCCCCACTGTATTTTGAAAAAATGTTGACAACCAATTGTTTTTGTATGGACAAAAAAACACGTATCTTTTTTTGTTTCACAGAAGGAAAGAAAAGGGATGGCACAATTTTAATTTTTGGTTGAACTATCCCCTTTAGTGTTTTTTGAAAGCGTTTGTGAATGTGCATGTCTCCACCAAATTTTATTTTGAAAAAATGTTGACAACCAATTGTTTTTGTATGGACAAAAAAACACGTATCTTTTTTTGTTTCACAGAAGGAAAGAAAAGGGATGGCACAATTTTAATTTTTGGTTGAACTATCCCCTTTAGTGTTTTTTGAAAGCGTTTGTGAATGTGCATGTCTCCACCAAATTTGGTCATATGCCTCTATGTAACATTGTTAAGGCATAAAATAAAATCAGGCAGCATGTGATAATCTCTATAAGCTCAGTTCCTTTGTCTAAAAACAATTCTGTATCTTCTTTGATTGGATAACAACATCATGTGGCTGTTGGCGACAGTGGGGGAACTAATTTCCCTGGTGTTGTATCTAATCTTCTCAGGTCCGCTGAGAAAAAGCACTATGTGTCTGTTCAACAAGAGATGGGAAATGTCATTTGAAAGTGTAAGGGTAAGTATTAAAAACACTGTATCAGTGACAAGTAGTTTGTCAGTTGGTTAGGACAGTAGCAAGTTGACAGATGAGTTTTGTAGGACCCTGGTGACAGCATTTTAATGCAGAATTTTCTTAATGAAACATTGTTAGTGTATTAAGTGAACTATCCCTTAATTCTGCAGTGATTTAACCGATCCAGTTTCACTATCTCCTCCAGATCCTAACTTTAAACTCTTAAAAATAACAGGAGAGTCACGTCTGAACTCTTCCTTTCTCCTTATGATCTGAATCACAGGAGGACCTTTGGGATAGAGCAGGGGAGGAGGTTTATTGTTTCAGACCGACTGTGGGGGGGCTTGAATCTGGGACGGTCCGGCTGATCTGCCAGAGACACAGGGAGGTCCTGTCCTATCACATTGATGTTTGCTCACGAGGGTGGCCTTAGTGACAGCTGTTTGGGTAGTGGAAGGAACAGAAGACTCCCAGTATTGGCAAGAGACAAATAGGGGGTCAGGAAAATCAGGAAAACGCACGGCAGGGTAGCTCACAGCTTGGAAGACTCCGCACGGACATTTATATGTACAAGTTCCTGGAATTTGTAACAAAATCGTTCCTTTTTTGTATATTGCTCCAAGTCATTGCCAAAAAAGAAATTCCTCCATCAAATGAGAAGTAAAGAATTCACTGCACGTTTCCATGAAACAAACAAATCTGAAGCCATCATGAAGGAAGTTTTAGCAAAGCGAGCACTTAATCCCTAGTCAACTTGCAGATATGTGATTTATCAAATCTGGGTGAAGAAATGCAAAGCTGTCACTATGCTATTTGTAAATGTAAAGCTCAAATGCCATAAATTTGCCACAGTCTAATAAGTTTAGGCAAGAAGATGATGTGTTTGTCTGCCTTTGAAGCCAAAGATTTTCCCCTTCAGTGAGTGAGAAACGGGCAGTCTGGTGTGTGGCGCTCTGGTTCTGATTCAGACTTTGAGAAGGCTGATGATTTGTGGACCTCAAAGACTTGTGATCTCAAGCAGTGTAACTGATTCAAATCGACTCACATGTACATTTGATATGATTAGGCGTGTAAGGGTGCAGTATATTTCGGTGGCCTATTTGTCAAGATCAAGTTGTAAGCATAGCCTGTTAAAACACTGGTGCAGTTTACCACAGTAATACTACACTGGTGTAGATTGTTTGTCAAGTAAGTGACCTAACTGAGAGAGACTGAGGTTTTCTCTGTGTGCCAGAGGCTGATCGTTTCACATCTGTGTTTGTGTCGAATGAGATGATGCATACAGTTTGTGGTCTCTGAGGCTCCAATACTGAATATGTGTTACCGAAGTGTGTATGTGTGCTTAACCCCCTACACAAAGTATGTATTTTTCTCTCATGCTGGATGAGTAGTTTACTGTTTCAAAATTCAGCTGGAATTTTGAGCAGATTAAGTTAAATAAGATGAATATGTGCACATCAAAAACAGCTAAATTGTGTGTTGTCTCAATGACTGCCTCACTAAGTAAATAATCTCCATAAAGCTGCTGACAGTCATTGATATTGATATAATTAAATTTAGATGCCTAAAAAGAGTATGGAAATTATTTAGCAATTTTGCCCTAAATCAATAGTGAATAAAAGTGTGACATTTTGGATCCCATTGACTTTTATCAAATGGCAGTTCTTTAAAATACCTTTTTTATGATCTGTTGAATTTTCTTTTGCCATTGAACTATGCCTTTAATAATGAAGCAGTGTACTAAGCAATAGGTGAAAGCGAGATAGCAGGAGGATACAGTAAACAACAGTTGGGTGGCTTATAGTTTGTTGTATCAGGGAGGTTTATTTTCTCAACTGGGAGGTTTGTGTTTGGGGCATAAACAATCATGCATCCATCATGAGATCTCAAATGCCAACCTCAATTACAATTTCTCTGCAAGCAGATTACAAAACAGCAAAAGCAAGCAATGAGAGTCACAGTCACTAACAAAGCTTCAGAGTGGAAATCATATCCCAGCTGGGACAATTGAGCAATATGGATTCAATTAATTGACTTTGGTCTGTTATGATTCCCTGTTGCTCATAATGTGCCTAAAAATGTTTATCATCCCTCTGACATCAGAATTTGTAAGCTTAACTTCAAATGTTTTAGGGTCAATATTCAGCTAAATGTCAAACCTCATTACAGAAAACACTGTTTCACCCATAGTAATCAGGTTTCATTTAACTGTAATTGTGGTAATCGAATTGCTTAGAGTGACAGTTCACCCAAAAGTAAAAATTCTGTCATCATTTACTCACACTCATGTTGTTCCAAATCAGTATGACTTATTTTCTGTGCAACATAAAAGAAGATATTTAGAAAAATTGTATGGGGGGAAAAAAAATTAAAACTTCTGAGACATTTTTCAAATGACTGTGTCCACAGAAGAAAGTAAGTAATGGAAGTTTGAAATGACATTAGTTTGAGTAAATGAAGACAGAATTATTGGGTGAACTATCCCTTTCAGTAAGAGCTCTTAGCACCTCGGTTTCAGTTTATCTTGACCTGTCTGGTTCAACCATCAGCTGCTGATTTTGGATCTAAAGTCTTACTCCCTGTAGACTCCTTTGATAACAGATTCTATCATGTTTCGTTTCCACACTCTCCGAACTTGCCACTGGAGTCCCACAGGGTTCAGTATTCTGACCACTGTTATTGTCTGCCTACAGTTTGATTAGTACGTCACGTTTTCTCTTATCGCTTCTATAATGATGATACACAGCTTTATATCTAATAATATTCCCTTTTCGTCTGAAGAAGTGATCTCAGTCTCTGACCACTCTGAACTTGGAAGGTTTCTCATAATTACCTCATCTACTGTTGCTCTCCCCTCTTCGTCCTTACAATTGGCAGAATTAGATTCAAACTTTTTTTCTGGCCTACAGTACAGGAAAATGCAGGCCTCTTTTTAGATACAGGCAGTGACTGAACCATACATCAGGCACATACATGTGTAAAACTAGTCCTCCATGTGTCCATCTAGGTTAGGTGTCTCTATTCTTGTCTTCCAGTGTTGAAATGGCACCTTGTAAATACAGCTATAACTAGTATAGTATAACTCTTACTGACAAGTCTACATCATAGTCTTCTGACAAATACTTTCAAATTAAAATATGCCCTTAAAACTAACCAAATTAGCTAAAAATAGATATTCTATAAGTTTGATGTTATTATTAGGGGTGTATGCTAGTTGTTGCTGTAAGGTTCTTGGTATAAATCAAACGATGACGATTATCCATCTGTCCTCTGCTGTTTTTTCTATGTGATATAGTCCTCATCAGCAAGGGGTCAAAGGGCAGAGGTTAACAGGCATGGATAAACCATGACCCCAAGGGGATTTTTATTGCCCTGTGTCAGGTGTATCGTAGGTATGACTTTTTGAATATGTACAGTGGGGTTTAAGTCTAAGATTTCTGGTGAAAATGCTGCTATTTTGAACTTTTCTCATTTTCTACCATTTTTTCTTCACAGATTATATTACCAGTATCGCAATTAGAGTTAAAAAATAAACATGAATCTTAGAATGTATTTTGAGTGTATTTTCCGAAAGCTAAAACTTGTAGCTTTGTGTATTTGTCACTTATATTCTCTCTGGACCTCTCACAATGTATGTGACAATGCAGTTATCATGTTATGCATGCATTTAAGATCTGGAGTCAGGTATCATGGTTACAGCAAGCATACATTTACTAACCTGGGCTTTCAGTTTAATGAGCTATATGGGGATTTGATATACTGTAGTTTACACCCTGTTTAAGGCCTTTTTAACGCTATAATTCATCTTAATGTGTTTAAATAGGCATTTAAGAGACTGAGGACACAAGTTCAGGTATTCTGCTAAATCTAAATTATTTAACTGTTCATACCAAGAGGCCAGGGTTTGTCCATTGAAGTTTCATTATTCATTACTTAACAAAAATAAGACACACACACACACGCACGCACTTTTATATATATATATATCTCAGTCTCATACACTCATACACTTATATGGGCTCCATCTGTCGATGGGCATTTTAAATCCATAAGTATGTCAGTTTTGTAAACTTTAACAGTCCAAACGGTGATGAACACCAAGAGAGTATTGAAAATTTAGAAGGTCACATCTGTAAGATGACTGTTATTTGGAGTATTTGACATCTGGATAGATGTTTAAGACAGCATGAATTCTCCTCTCCTTTGCTGTCTTTCCCTGTCCAACAGAGAAGAGATTTGCACCATCTCTGCAGAGTGATTTGTGTGATGGACAGCCGTCCCTGAACCTATGATCTGCAAATTGAAGCAGAGAGAAGGGAGAGAAAAGGAATCTGGAAGATCAGTGCAATACAGGGCAGTAGAACAGATGGAAGTATGAAAAAGATGGGTGCATTTCCAGATAATGAACTTTTAGGAAGGACATAGGAAAACATTATTTTTGTTCTATTAATGTACAGCATAAATATACTGAAAAAGCAGCGCACAAGGCCAGTCACAAATCACATTCGTGACAGCACAAACAACACACACCTGATGTCACACCTCTGTGCAAACCTTCCACCCACAAGTGTGTGGTGCCATAAAGATAAATTGTGTTTACCTTTAGTTATCTTTTTTTCTGGCCTACAGTACAGGAAAATGCAGGCCTCTTTTTAGATACAGGCAGTGACTGAACCATACATCAGGCACATACATGTGTAAAACTAGTCCTCCATGTGTCCATCTAGGTTAGGTGTCTCTATTCTTGTCTTCCAGTGTTGAAATGGCACCTTGTAAATACAGCTATAACTAGTATAGTATAACTCTTACTGACAAGTCTACATCATAGTCTTCTGACAAATACTTTCAAATTAAAATATGCCCTTAAAACTAACCAAATTAGCTAAAAATAGATATTCTATAAGTTTGATGTTATTATTAGGGGTGTATGCTAGTTGTTGCTGTAAGGTTCTTGGTATAAATCAAACGATGACGATTATCCATCTGTCCTCTGCTGTTTTTTCTATGTGATATAGTCCTCATCAGCAAGGGGTCAAAGGGCAGAGGTTAACAGGCATGGATAAACCATGACCCCAAGGGGATTTTTATTGCCCTGTGTCAGGTGTATCGTAGGTATGACTTTTTGAATATGTACAGTGGGGTTTAAGTCTAAGATTTCTGGTGAAAATGCTGCTATTTTGAACTTTTCTCATTTTCTACCATTTTTTCTTCACAGATTATATTACCAGTATCGCAATTAGAGTTAAAAAATAAACATGAATCTTAGAATGTATTTTGAGTGTATTTTCCGAAAGCTAAAACTTGTAGCTTTGTGTATTTGTCACTTATATTCTCTCTGGACCTCTCACAATGTATGTGACAATGCAGTTATCATGTTATGCATGCATTTAAGATCTGGAGTCAGGTATCATGGTTACAGCAAGCATACATTTACTAACCTGGGCTTTCAGTTTAATGAGCTATATGGGGATTTGATATACTGTAGTTTACACCCTGTTTAAGGCCTTTTTAACGCTATAATTCATCTTAATGTGTTTAAATAGGCATTTAAGAGACTGAGGACACAAGTTCAGGTATTCTGCTAAATCTAAATTATTTAACTGTTCATACCAAGAGGCCAGGGTTTGTCCATTGAAGTTTCATTATTCATTACTTAACAAAAATAAGACACACACACACACGCACGCACTTTTATATATATATATATATCTCAGTCTCATACACTCATACACTTATATGGGCTCCATCTGTCGATGGGCATTTAAAATCCATAAGTATGTCAGTTTTGTAAACTTTAACAGTCCAAACGGTGATGAACACCAAGAGAGTATTGAAAATTTAGAAGGTCACATCTGTAAGATGACTGTTATTTGGAGTATTTGACATCTGGATAGATGTTTAAGACAGCATGAATTCTCCTCTCCTTTGCTGTCTTTCCCTGTCCAACAGAGAAGAGATTTGCACCATCTCTGCAGAGTGATTTGTGTGATGGACAGCCGTCCCTGAACCTATGATCTGCAAATTGAAGCAGAGAGAAGGGAGAGAAAAGGAATCTGGAAGATCAGTGCAATACAGGGCAGTAGAACAGATGGAAGTATGAAAAAGATGGGTGCATTTCCAGATAATGAACTTTTAGGAAGGACATAGGAAAACATTATTTTTGTTCTATTAATGTACAGCATAAATATACTGAAAAAGCAGCGCACAAGGCCAGTCACAAATCACATTCGTGACAGCACAAACAACACACACCTGATGTCACACCTCTGTGCAAACCTTCCACCCACAAGTGTGTGGTGCCATAAAGATAAATTGTGTTAACCTTTAGTTATTTCAGATAAACAACTGTCACAGTTTTTTGTTGGTTGAACAGTTGTTAAATGTCCCGGGTGAGTTACGACCTAAGTAAAGGACCAAGTGTGTCACCAGTGGGCTCAGACATTTCTCAGAAACCACTCTGCTGGCCAATCAGAGTTGAATACATTTAAAAATAGCAAGAATTGTTTAGCCTAAATTATTAACAGTCATTTTCTTGTCAATTTTCTTCCATGTTATATCTGGCATAAAACCTTCTTGGATGGATCAGTATGGTGGTCTTATTTTTAGCTTGAAAATGTCAGTAGGTGTAGCTCTGCATGGATTTGATCAAATGACATGCTGAGATATTAAGTAAACAACTCACAATAGATGACGGGATGTTATATATATACTTCAGTCACTTTTCAGTCTCTAAATTACTTTAGAGCTTGTGTACTGTGTTACGGTCCACTCTTCAATAAATATACTGTGGAGAACTGATTTTCATAGTTTATATATTATTGCCAAATATGGAAACATAAGTGCTCATTTCTTTCAGTAATCTGTCATTTTAGTGATATTGGCAACTAAACGTGAAAAGTTTATT
Organism: Sinocyclocheilus grahami; assembly: GCF_001515645.1. Lineage (NCBI taxonomy): Eukaryota > Metazoa > Chordata > Actinopteri > Cypriniformes > Cyprinidae > Sinocyclocheilus > Sinocyclocheilus grahami. The sequence goes on along the minus strand of NW_015505723.1, from coordinate 422,084 downwards.
GGGAAATTTGGACAAAAAGAGAAAACGAATTGAAAAACATGTGGATTCACACCTGGTATGTACACTAATTTGGGGTGGTTTTGAAAGAACTCACTAAGGCTGCATTTATTTGATCAAAAATACATTACAACTCTTTCTATTTTAATATATTTTAAAATGTAATTTATTCGTGTCATGGTAAAGTTGAATTTTCAGCAGCCATTACTTCAGTCTTCAGTGTCGCATGATCCTTCAGAAATTATTAAATTATTATTAATTTCCTTAATAAAAAAAAATCTTACTGACCCAAACCTTTTGAAGACCTTAATTATGGATCTGAGTTCTGGATCTGTAAATGGCATGTGACGTCAGGTCCGATAAAGGAGGGGATGAAACAGAGCTGTGGTAGGGGAATTTGGGTGGGGTTGCCCCCATCGAGCTGGAATTCTGTGAACAGGTCTCGGAATGTGGAGAATGACTGTCATGAGATAGACCTGGGGGTCAGAGGCCTGGATGGGTTAAAAGGACACCTGCTGGACCACTGCTCTTATTCTATGACATCAATGCAGTCTTAAATTTAAATGTAGTCTACATGGAAGCTGATGCTGAAATTAAAACCATGAACTGTCAAATCCTCTCTCAAATCCTCATCTTCAACTGAGTTCTTTTCCCGCACCTGTTTTAACTCTTCACTTTAGTACACAAGAGAAGTGCCAAACCATTTGAATAGTGCACAGCCCCTTTACCGGATCTTCACAAGAGGTGCCTCCCTTTTGGAAGCCAGCCTGATCCATAAATTTAATTAAACTATCCTTAGGGAGACTCAGTGTGTATGTCTGTGTAGGTGAACACCAGATTGTAGATTTAAATACATGAATTAATCAAGTTTTTCTGTATTTTTTGATCAGATAAATGCAGCCTTGGTGAGCATGAGAAACTTCTGTCAAAAACATATTTTAAAAATCTAACTCCCCTAACTTTTCAACAGTACTGTACATTGTAATGTGAATGCTTTTTTTAAAATTAAGAACACATTTGGTTATTCATCTATGACCAAAATCCAAACTCAGAACAAGCTAAGGGTACAACTGAGAAAAGCCTGTTGAGAAATAATTGCAATATATCATCATTTTGAATAGCTCCACACTAAATTGTGTCATCATACCTTTGCTGAAAAGATTGTTACAATTCTAACTCTTCTAGTCTCTCTTGTCTTTCTTTCTGTTTTAGCCTCTTCAGAAGAATGGACAGATCTCCATTTCCAGTCTTAATGGGAAGACAGATGATCAGACAGAGTATAATGGCCACACGGAGGAGAACCCACCAGCTGAGGGTATGTGCTCATAACCATGTGTTTGAATATTGTGTGTGTATATATCACTCTCATATCTTTATTATCGTGTCTGTGTGCGTGGTATGTCAATGACTGACACTAACTCTCTCCCGATTCCCAGTGTCAGGGGTCTCTGTGTGTGTGAGGCTTAAGATGTGATCTTTATCTTTTTATCTGTGTGCCCTCTTTCCCCAACTGATCCTTCTCATAATCCCCAGCAATCCTGAAGATGAGAACACCTACATAGAGTCTGCAGTGAGTGGACACCAACATAGACCTCTTTAGCCCCCTAACCATGGTCTGTGAGAAGACTCTAGGGCAATAATGCATACCATGTTTATTTTTATTAGTTTTTTGTGTTCCTTTCTGGCTTTTCAACTCAGAGAGACCACCGAGATGCTTCCCCCCAATAATATTTAGCAAGCCATGACCTAGCTGACCCCTTAAAGAGGTGTATGTTTTTAATAAGCTAGCCTCACTGCATGTATAGAAGTCTTAGGTGTCTTTAAATTTGGAGGTCAAATCACACACTTTGCTTGAATTTCATCATGAATAAAACTAAAGGCATATTGAAGAATAGCTAAATGATTGTATATAATGAGCCATGAGTATGTGCGGAATGGAATGCAATTTGCATTTTCATAAATAATCTTGAATATAAAATGATTAATGGTTTTAGTAGTGTATCATATAGTTTTCAAAGGTTAGTATGACAAATAATGATTCAAGTAGTAAATTCTCAAGCTTAGAAATAAATTATTCTAAATAACTTAGAAATTTACACCCTAACTTTCACTGACTTGTTGAAGTTCATTATAGAAGTAGCAATACCGGATTCATGAATGAATCATTAAGAAAATATCAAACCAAATGAATTGTTTGTTCACAAATCTGACATTGCTGTTTCTCTCATAAACATTATGTATTTTTTTTTATAAAAGTGTATTAAAACAAGAACAAAAGAAAGATTGACAGAAAGCAAGAATAGTCTCTCTTCTGTGCCACATCTGACAGTGTAAACACATTTACACACAAATAAAACCTGTTTCCTATTGTTGTTGCTTGGATGCAATGAGACATTATGTATATGCAAGTCTCAAGCATGACAATACCAGGACAAGCCCTTGAAACGCTCCCAAAATGCCTCAATACTGGCTTTATTTAATCTGCATGATTAATGCTGTAATGCCAGCCGAGAGTATTTAGCTATAATTTTCTAGCATGCTCAGTGCAGCCATTTATTTTCTCCAGCATCCCCAGAGTACCAGAAAAACCCCTGGAACGTTTTATAGAAACGTAGAATAATGTGTCTATGTGTGTAAAATGAATGTGTTGATATATCTGTCTGTTCTCCATAGTTAAGAAACCTCCCAAAATATGATGCTGTCGGGTTTTAGTGCAACTTTACAATGGAAACCATGTACACAGAGTCAGATAAAGACAGATGAGAGAGAAGTATGATTATTTTGGTGTCCACACTGCCAAAAATGAAAAAAAAAAAAAAAAAAAAAAACCTGCCGGTATTGTGCTATGTCTCCACAGCCAAAATCAACAAAGAAAAATAGTGCTTTCAAAATTAAAAACACATACATTTTTACAATTTCCTTTAATCAGCATCTTTTCGATTTTGACAATGCCTGGCTTTTCAAATGTTCATGAATACACACCCATACAAGCTCACTCATTCACATGATTATACTAATGCACATATGTCAGCAGGAAATTACAAACACAGATTTACTTGCCTGACCTACATGTACAGACATGCAAAAGTTACATGTATACAAAAGTTTGCAAATGAATTAAGTTCTCCCACCCACCCACTCACACACATACATACACACACACACACACACATAAGCTGGCTGCCAGGCGTTTAGGAGGCGGTGACGTGAATGAGTCCAGAGAGTGAGCTCAACCATTATCTCATACACAGTCCTCCCCCACCAAGCCGAGTGTGTGTGTGTGTGTGTGTGTGTGTGTGTGTGTGTGTGTGTGTGTGTTTTTTTTCTCTGAGCTTTTGCCTCCTTAGACACGTAGAGTAGAGAGTGAAATGAATTACACAGGTTTTAATGTCATGTTTAACTGTATCTTAAAGGGATCATATGATGCTTTTTTAAAGATCATTATTTTGTGTATTTGGTGTAACAGAATATGTTGACATGCTTTAATGTTCAAAAAA
>NW_015505723.1:384162-418558 GCF_001515645.1 Sinocyclocheilus grahami | reverse complement strand
TGTGTGTGTGTGTGTGTGTGTGTGTGTGTGTGTGTGTGTGTTTTTACTCTGATAGCATATGAGTCTGTGTTCCATTATCAAACATGTTTTAACAGGCTATATGTGATTATCTGTTTATCTTTGGAATTCAGTCTTGCTGGTATAAGTGTATCCACTGTATATTTTCCTTTTGCTATTCGTATGTGTGTTTGACCTATTTCTGTGGAATTGTGTCCATAGAGAGCTCTGCCTCTGAGATTGTTGATAATTGCTTAAGATTTTTTTATTGGTGTTTAGAATTTGAATCCAAAAGAGTGATTTGATTTTGACTGTGTGTGTGTGGTCAGTAATTCACTTCTTAGAATCTCTTTTCCAGATCTGCAGTATGATTTGAGGTCAGATTCCTGGAAAATTATGAACATATTTTTATTTTGATTAAGCACTTGTTTTCTAGTTTAAAATAAAAACTATTCAGGTCAGCGTCTTTTGAAGCCACATACAAATTACACTGATTCCTTGTGACAGTTGCGATTAATTAGTAACTTGGGATTTTCTTGACTGAGTAAACATTTGGTACTACAAGTATGTTTTAGTAAAGCTCATGCTGTTGATAAGAGAAACACACAGATGAGGAAAGTTGAGATGACATGAGAATGGAATGTGTCAAGTGTGGAGCGATGAAGGGTTTGGCAGAAAGAGAAAACCACAGGGAGAGTGTGAATATGTGTTTGATTAAGTGTAATTTAATTCCTTTAATTTACGGCAATAAATTGTGTAACTGAAAAGAGATGTAAAGAGTGCATAAATGAAAAGAAATAAGACTTTTCCCTGTGAAAGCATTAAAAGAGTCTAGTTTCATTATTGTTTGGCTGTTAAACATTCATCCTGACTGTGGATATTGACTAAAGGATATTGAAAGTGAGATTTGGTCTGGGTAGACAGGGAATACATAGTTCAGACAATCAAATGTTGGCTTGATGTTTTACATTACAACATGTTTACATAGAATCTCCCAGACCATTGGGTGATTAGTAAGAAATGTGATTGTCTCATATTGTGTCATTGAGATAAGTCATGTCATGATCTAGTAGTTTGCCAACCATATATTGATATAATTTAAAAGTGACAGTAATGTAATATTAGAAAAACAATCTGTTTCAAATAAATGCTGTTTTTCTGAACTTTCTATTTATCAAAAAATCATACACAAATGCCTAACAAAAATAGTAAGCACTGTTTTCAACATTAAGAAGAGGAAATGTTTCTTGAGTATTAAATCAGCACATTAAAATGATTTCTGAAGGGTCACGTGACGCTGAAGACTGAAATAATGGCTGCTGAATATGTAGCTTTGCCATCACAGGAATACATTACATTTTAAAATATATTTAAATTGAAATTTGTTAGCATAAGAGACATCTGTCAAAACATTAAAAAAACTGTTACCGACCAAAAAACTTTTGAATGGTAGTTTACAGTATGTTGCAGTATCATTTATGTAGGTACAACAAATGGACTACAACCGTGAGGTGAATTATGATGTCATGGGTACAAGTTGTACCTAGCACTGTGACAGCTCATAGAGTAGTTATGCACTATCAATAATCTGAGTCATTGTCATAGTGTCCTTTATGAAAAGTGGCAAATTAGCCCAGTGAAAGAGAATGACCTAATAGCGAAGGAAATTGGTGAGGGAAGAGGAAGCAATGACGCAAAAGAATGAGCGTGCTTCCTGCACAGCATTCCTCAGTTTCCTCTATCCATAGAAAGCAAAGGAAACGGGAAGAATAAAATAAGGAAAGCTTGATATAGAGATGGAGAGATGGAGGAGGGTACGAAATGCAGAGATGCCATTTTAAAGATAATCTAGTGAGCGAAATCAGGTGAAAGTATAAAGTGGGAGACTGCTGGAGTGTTAGAGACAGTCCTCTGATCCTGGCCAGATCTTCACACAGCTCTCATTTCCTTTTCCTCCCATTATTTTGACATCATCTTCCTGGCCCAAGGAATGCGTGCACAGATGAGGGCGTGTGTATGTGGAAGTATGTGTGTACGTGTGTGAGTTGGGGTCTGCAATGACGTCGCAGCATCCCCTGCAAACCCCCAGGCCAGCGGGAAGCCCACTTCCACATGTTCCCAGCCAAAACAGACTGCAGACTGCTCACGCTTCTGTGTTTGATCACGTCATTCTGGGTATCACCATGACAGACCATGACTGTGATTACCTGTTGGTATTTTATCACATCTTACTAGGCCTACATCAGGCTGGAATAGGCCATCTGTGTTAGTTGTGTCTTCGTGGCCAAATCATCAAATATGACTTATATGTGATGCATTCAGGAAGAAGTAGAGTACAAGCTTCCTCTTTTGAGGAATGTCCATTACAGTAGAAAGGGAATGACTCATACTGTCTTTAGTGTGAGAGAGTATGTGCTTATTGAATTCCACTCCTATGGAGTCACTGGGGGCAAAAAGCCTTTCCCATATGTCAAATCCCTCTGATCTGAGCCCCATGGCTCTGTCTGTTACTATAGATAACTCAATTCAAGTAGAATTTGCCCTACTTCTACCCTCTAGCTTCGCACCCAAACACTTAAGTCAATGTCCAGCGCTGCAGTCCAGTAACTTAAAACATCACAATAACATAGCAATCAAATCATTTGAGTACAACTATTGTTGTGGTAAAGTGAATGATACAGAAAGAGCTTTTGGTTTAGTTAGGAGAGATAAAATACGAACCTTAACCAGATGAGTTTCTGCATAGTCTGTAGGATCCAGACCAAACTGGATTAGAGTTGTTATCACCCACTTAGAAGAAGATTTTAGCTGGAATTCGCACATTCCATGAGAACAATGGCAAGGTGTGAGATGTCTGATTAGACGCTTGTATGCTGAGGAATCTCACTGGTATTCTTCAGCCATCCTCCTTCAACAAAACTTGAATGAAATAAGCTGCCTCAGTTTACACTTTGAATTAACCATTAGCACTGTAGCGTACCAGCCTCATTACATTAGCATTGCACTAGCTAGTCCGGGAAGCAAATTTGAAATAGAAAGTCACTTTATTTGCTAACTTTTCACTTAAGAACAAGGACAGATAATTTTATGAAGGGAGACATTTTATTAAACACATAGTGTTTTTCCTAAAATATTTTAAAATAACAGAAGGTCAGCATATGTTGACACATGGGTCCAAAATTCACTAATGTAGGTAAAATTGACTTTTTTAAATAAAGAGCAGTTATACACTGTTTCTCTGGATGGCTACAAGATACTGCAACACAATGTATGGTGTAAATTAGATTGTGTTAAAAAATTATACTGTCCAAAACTCTATGTTGCAACTTATATGTGGAATATTCATCACAGTAAGCCACTAAACCATAAATAATAATGAAATCATGTATTGTCGTCTTGTTTTTGTGACAGGTTTGTCAAAGCAATGCCAATAAAATTCAAACAAAAAAAAGTTAAACAATTTTGGTTGGAAGTATTTATGGCTGGTATTTAGGCCCATGGACTGAGAGTGGTATAGAAGAGATATAAAGAGTGAGCTTGGTAGAGTGAGAGGGTGAAGAAGCAGAGAGATAAGATACAGAAGAACATATTGTGAAGGTCCTCATTTCACCCTTGTAAATTTTGTGTGTCATATGGATCCCGCCGTCTTGGACAAGAGACGGAAAGGGGAGATGGAGCTCTGTGTAGCATCATGTACAGAAATGCCTTTGATAACTTGAGTAATCTTCCCTCCCTTCACACACACACACACACAGACACAGACATACATATTTTAACTATGGCTTGACACTTTCTGTCATTTTGAACAGGGAAAGAAAAAGTTGGGTAAAAGAATGTTGGCGTTTGAGTAAGTGGGTGGAGGGAGTGTGTAAAGAGGAGTGGAGGGGGAAGGAAGAGGGAAACTCATTCAGTAGAGAGGGGCAGAGAACAGCTGAAAAGCTGAAGAGGAGGAGTAGTGGGGGGATTGGGGGGGCATGGGTGGGGTGTTCCCACATAGGACATGTGTCAGTGTCTGTTGAAATGTGTGTTACCCACCCGTTCCCCTCATTCTCACCCAGAAACTCAGAAGAGGACACGCCTGGCTTCATCACGAGCTCACAGGACAGAGAAAGAGAGGGAAACAAGAGTGTAGCCTTAAAGCCGATCAGCTGATCGTAATCTGAGAGGAAGCAGGACTTTATAAGAAGGGAGTTCAAAAAGCATCTTTGTCAGCGAAGGTTAAACAGCAATTATTTTTCTTTTTTTTCCCTGAAAAGTAATAGCAAACGTTTCTGAAATGCTTGGGACAATAACTCTAACAGGTAAGATGCATCTAAAATCTATGACTTGTTAAAGTTGAGACGTATCATGGTTATTATTAGGGGACAGTGGAGGGCAGTAATAATTAAGATGGTTTGTGTAGGAAATTCTTGACATCTTTATTATTATTATTGGGTTAAATTACAAATGTGTTATACAGTAATCAGTTAAAATTGTGGACAAATTCTAATATTGTCTGCCTGATCTGTAGCTTGTGGCATCATTGTATAGAGGACAATGTTGTTAAATACTGTTTAATATGTTTTTATGAGAAAATATTTAATTGATTTTTCATTTGAGCAATTAATTATTTTCACTTGCATATCTCCAGGTTATTTTGTGTAGGCTATGTGTTTAATTATTTTGCATTTCATTAAAGCCTTAGAACATATGAAACACCAAGGATTCCTTAAAAGTATCAGTGTTTTGTTTTTTTACAAATACATACAAGAAATAGTTCTGTATATACTAACAGTGATGCTTAGAGTAGTGAAGTCATATCTCTAGTCTGTTAATGTGAAGCATTAACCTTTAAGTATGGGAGACCAACCTGAACCTTAGAAGGATTTATCTGTTCTACATCTCATGTAGTATGAGAAAACAGTACAGTTGGTGGGTTTATACATGTACTATATAGAATTCTTGGAAATGTTGCGATCTGATGGGCTTCAGTGGTCTCAGATGTCCTTCTTTTTAGGAATTTTAATGAGTTTTTAAGCCCCTCAGATCTTAGTCAGGGTTCTCGAGAGGTGGTGTGGGTGTATGGAATTGATTACCTGCTGCACATGACTTCAGAGAGTGTTTTGATTAGCTGGGAATGTTTATTAGGATTTTGTGTGGATGTTTTTATCTTTGTTTATGTCCGTTTAATCCGTTTTTTCCTAAATTGACCATTTCATTTTATTTTAATTGGCTTAAATTTCATATATGCATTGCATTGCAGGCTTATTAATTTTCTGTTTACTTAATGTAGTTATTCAACACTACCCACTTCCAAAAGTGGAAAGAAAAAATCTTGATTGTTTCATGATTCACATTTATGTCAAAGGGAATCACTAAAGTGTAGTTATTTAGTGTGGGAGGTTTGGTAGTTGGCCTGGTAGGGGTCCGACAGTCAGTCTACTGCTGATTCTTCCTGTAACTTCCCTAAACTCACAGACTCCACTAATGAACAGCCTGTATTTGCATGTAACAGCAAGGGGTAGGGGGTTGTTGACCATTACCACAGACCCATCTCAACAAACATACACCCCTCCCCTGTCTTTCTAGACTATCACACCACTGCGATTTCAGATGGCATTTGCACCCACCCATTCCAAAATGCTCACCCACAGTTCCACACTTTAACAGCTACAACAGACATGCTATCAAATTCCTTGGCTCGAGTTTCCCCAGTCTAAGCCACCATTGAGACAAAGGCAAATGTAGGGCGACTGGTAGATTCACCAAGTCTTTGACCCATTTTGTCTTTCGTACTCCTGTAAAAATGCATTTGCACATATACAGCGCCTCCCTGTCTCCAACTGTGTGAGGCAACAGCAGTGTGTCTTTTTGCATAAAAATGTGTGTCCTTCATTGTTAAAACATTACTACAGTGTAAGAAGAAACCTCCTGGAATGTACCCAAAGGAGATGTTTTTAAAATAATGGAAAGATGAATTAAGAGCATATAATCTGTAGCTGCACATCTGTCAAGAGAAAAAAGACTGCATGTTTAAGGCGGGTTTTTAGTTTAATTATATTTGTGGGCCTCTTTCTAAATGTTTGCCTAATTACCGTACTACTCTGACATTTTGATCCCAACTTTACTTTTTTTTAACACTTCTGCACAACCGGGAATGTTTAAACTATAAGATTTTCTAATTGTTTTGCTAATCAGTCTTCCATATCACCAAGACTGAGAAAGTTCTATCTGTCATTCTATATGGCTTCCCATAATGCCCTTTTCCCATTTTACAATAAGGATTTTCATCATGGTAGTTTAAGTTCCAGGATGGACAATAGTGTGGGCCCCCCACCCCTTTTAGCACAAGCAGGAAAAAAACCAGGGGCCCATTGTGAAACAAAGAGGACAACACAATACAGTCTTCCTAAGCTGAAGTTTAGAATTTGGTTTGGTCTGTGGGGGGGATGGGGATGCCATTGCGTCCCTGTTGAATTGTGGGATTAGGTTTGTCCTTCACTAAATTTAAAGCATACATTGAAAACACAGAGCTTCTTTTTTTTTTTTGGGGGGTTGTTTGTTGTATTGTTGGGGGATGGGGATGCCATTGCATCCCTTTACCACATTGAACTGTGAGATTTAGTTTGTGCTTCACTAATTTTAAAGCATTGAAAACACAGAGCCTCTTTTTTGTTTTAAACCAACAGATAATGGACTGATAAATGTAAGCGAGTGACCACAACAGCATAAAGAGCATCAGTATTTTATTTTAATGACTGTCTGTTGTCCTAAGAGTTTGATATGATGGCAGGCAGTAAATATAAATATAAGCCATCCCTGTTGTTTCGCTGTAAGATTTTCAAGTTTAGGGTAATCAGTCCAAGACTTTACCAGTCACATAAAAAAGAAACCATTCTAGAACAATTTATTAATCATTTTGATCTCTGGCTTAAGTTGTTTTGGTAGATAAATGGTTTGCTGCCCCTTTATCTCGGCCTGTGTCATACAAGTGTGTAGGAAGCCAAGTAATGTGATATCCATGTATTAAAAATGCTTGGAATTTGTTTTTAAAGTCACTGGGTGGGTTTCAGACCCTAGAGCAAGAGCAAGCAGAGCCAGATGTGAACAGTCCCTTGCTAGGTTGGATGTCAAAGGAAAACTGGGCCTCTAGGAGGCTCACACTACATGCAAACTCGACTCCCTCTTCCTAGCCCCACACACTCAAAACCAACCCACTCTTGTCAAACCACAGATAGGCAAGGGAGGAATTCAAGGCATTATGAGTGTTTGTTCTCGTGTTTATCCCACCTGTTGCAATTTTATTTGTTACGTTTTGTCTTTGGAAGCTTAAGAACTGGGCAAATATACAGGCTTAATGAAGATTAATAAAGTGATATAAATTAATTAATTAAACAAATACATTTATGCATTTATCAGACACTTTTATCCAAAGCGACTTACAGTGCATTCAGGCTATACATTTTTTACCAATATGTGTGTTCCCTGGGAATTGAACCCACAATCTTTTGCGCTGCTAATGCAATGCTCTACCACTGAGCCACAGGAACATTATGATATCATTATGTGTTTGCTGTGCTTTATTAAATGAGGCCAATTTCATAGTCCAAAAGTTTGGCAACATAGCCTGCATAACTGTGAAGCTTACAACACTGGTTGCTTATTTCCCCTGGTTGCTTTGATGTTAAATGTTGTCATCATTCCCCAGCTTATAATTTTTTTGTTGGTGCTCTCAAGAAAGAGACCAGAAAATGTATTGCCATCATATGCCTGATTAAATCTGAACAGGGGGTGAAAATGTTTTTGCAGGTTTTCTAGCAATGTGGCTCTGATTTCCTTCAATTGCCACAGCCCTCCATCTTGAATTAATTATATCACTAGATCATGTACTTTGCTTTTATAACTCTTAACTTGTTTTTCTACACTTAGTCCTGTTGAGAACTGGCTATCGATAAGAGACAAATTAGTTTTATAAGACTTTATGAGTGTTATGCTATTTAATGAATGATGATTATTTGATTTATGCTATTTCATAAGTGTGAACTTGGGTAACTTGAAATACTGCAACTGAAATAAATACACTAAAAACTTTACTAAAACTTTGCATATTTTTCATTACAGTTGGCCAGACGGAAACCATCACCCAAAAAGAAGACAGCCCTGAAACAACTGAGGTGCATCAAGAAGAGGTTGCCCCTCAGGTTAATGGAGAGAAAGGAGACGATTCTGCAAATGCAGATGAAATTACAACCACAGAAGAGAAGGCAGTACAGGAAAAACAAGAGGAGGCCAATGAGGTGGGCTTCAAGAAGATCTTCCGTTTCGTTGGATTCAAGTTCACACTGAAGAAAGACAAGAATGAGAAAACTGAGCCTGTGCAACTGCTGACAGTGAAGGAAGCAGAGAGTGGTGCAGATGCAACTTCTGAGGAAAAGAAAGAGGAACCTGCAATAGAGGAAGATAAATCGGTGGAAGACAAATCACCAGAAACTACAGAAAAAGAGCAAGAGGCCACGACTGAAGAAGAGACTGATAAGGCAGAAGAACCAGCAGACCAAACTGTAGTTGATGCCCCATCAGAGACTGAAAAGGTCGGTGAGGAGGTGACTGAAAAATCTGCTGAAGAAATAGGGACAGAAAAAGAACCAGAGAAAGAACCAGAGCCAGAAGCGCCAACTGAATCGCCCACAAGTCCAGAGACACAGAGTCCCTTTAAGAGATTTTTCACTCAGGGAATCTTTTCTAACCTGCGGAAGAAGGCAAGCTTCAAAAAGCCCAAAGATGAGGAACAAGGCAAGGAAAAGTCTGCAGAGGAGGACATTAAGGAAACTGAGGAGACAGCAGAGGGTGTTGTTGAGGGTACAGAGGAACCTAAAGGGGATGCAGAGAAAGAACCAGCTGACGGTGAGCAGATAGAGAAACCTTCAGAAAAGGTTGAAACTAAAGCTGAAATGACAACTGAAACAACTTCCACTGAAACAGAAGAGCCACAAGAACTTAAAGTAGAAGCTGAGGCTACAAGTGAAGCTGAAACTCTGACTCAAACTGAGACTCCTGAAGCTCCAGCTGCTGAAACTGCTGTTGAAGCTCAACCCTCCGATGATTCAAAACAAACAAGTGACAAGCCAGATGTTTCAGAAGCAGCGACAACTGAAGCTGAAATCCTGTCATCTCAGGAGAAATCCAACTTAAGCCCACTTAAGAAGCTGTTTACAGGAGCAGGGCTAAAAAAGCTGTCATCCAAAAAGCAGAAGAGTAAAAAAGAAGCAGAGTCAAAGCAAACAGAATCAAGTGAACCAGTTGCTGAAAACATCCAATCATCCACTGAGTCAGCTGAGCCCCAGAAACCTGACAGCGGAGCATCTTCTCCAGAAGAATCTGGTGAGCATCTTGTAGGGGAGGTACCTCAAGCTGAGGTGGCTCAAGCCGAGGTGGCTCAAGCTGAGGTGGCTCAAGCCGAGGCTGCTCAAGCTGCAGAGACTGAGGGTGAACCAGTCACTTCTGACAGTGAGAAGAAGAAAGATGGAATTTTACCTTGGTCCTCTTTCAAAAAACTAGTCACTCCAAAAAAACGTGTCAAGAGGCCCTCTGAGAGCGAAGATGAAGCACCTGGAGACAAACCAAAATCTTCTACCCTATCTTCAAATGAGAGTGCTGTCTTTGATGAGAAAACTGATGAGACTAAACCTTCTGAAGAGGTACCATCTGAGTCTAAAGAAGAGTCACAGGCAGAATCAAAGGCTGAGCCAAAAGTCGAAAAGCCTGAACCAGCTGCAGAAGAACCAAAAAGAAAAATGGATACATCTGTGTCCTGGGAAGCCCTTATTTGTGTGGGCTCAGCTAAAAAAAGGGCCAGAAAGACTTCTTATTCTGATGATGAAGAACCTAAGATTGAGGAAGAAGTGCAGCAGTCAGGAGAAGAGCAGATAAAAACCGCTGAGTCCCCTCTTGTAAGCTCTGGTGAAGCTGATCATGAGAATTTGGCTTCTTCACCTGAACCAGAAGAAGAACTTGTGTCTACCTGGGAATCTTTCAAGAGGCTGGTAACCCACAGAAAGAAACCTAAAGCAGAAGACAAGTCTGATGAAGCCTCAGGCCCAGAGCATACAACCTCTGACAGTGAAGCCCCCAAAGAAGAATCCTCTTTCTCTTTGAGGAAATTGATTCCACGCAGGAAGAAGAAGTCTGATGGTAAACAAGAGCAGATTTCTTCTGACATTGGCTCTGCAGAGGATGATTCTGACACTCCAGCTGTGGTACCTCTTTCAGAATATGACAATGAACCAGCTGCAGAAGTTGCGGTTAAGGGAGAGGAAGTGAAGCAAGAATCTGCACCAGTCACCCAGGCAAAAACCTCAGCTGAGGATAGATCACCATCTTGGATCTCAACCACTGTGGAAAATGTTGAGGATGAGACAGAGGGAAAGCAGTTGAGTGACATACCCGAAGAAGGAGACACAGCTGCCACACCCAAATCGACTGATAACACTATTGCAGAGGACATTGTTGAGCTTACTTCAGAAGCAGTTACGGCCCTTGAACAAGTAGAGGAGACTGAAATGGTTTCTGCTGTATCACGTGTTACAGCATCACCAGTTACATCAGGTGAGACAACTCCTGTCCCAGGTGATGGTGTAGAGAAGACGACTGATATAGTACTACAAGAAGCTGTGGAAACTATCAGTGTTACCATAAGTGCCATGGCTGTCACCATGACTAAGGAACAGGAAGAAATAGTTGCAGTCACCACTGATGCTCTTTTGGTCGAGTCAGCTATCAAGGAAGAGAAAACCATCTTGGTTGCACATGAGAAAACAGAGGCAACTAGTGTTTGCACTGGCCTTGACACCAGTGAAATAAAGGTGGTGGAGGAAGAAAACCTCACTCAGAAGCCTTCAGTGGAGTCGGTAACAGTTGTTAGCCAGGTTCTTGTCACAGAGTTGGCTGTTGAAGACAATACACAGGAGCCTGAACAGGCCAGTATGACTGAGGATGAGGTTCATGAGGCTCAGATGAGTGGAGGTCAGACAGAGCTCAAAGAAAATGCGGTTGAGGAGAAAGCACAGTTTGAAGAGATAAAGGAGACGCCTGAAGCTGAGACTGTGACTGATCTCCAAGAAGTAGCAGCAGTCAAAGTAGCGCTCATCAATGCTGTACAACAGGAACCAGAGTTTCTTGAAGAGCCGGTGGTGGCAGAAAAATCCCCTCAGGTTGAGGCTGCAGGTCCTGTGGAACCAACTGTTGAAGATTCAGTCTGTGCCCAAACTGTAGAAGTCACTGAAGTTGTTGTTGCCGAAGTTGAGAAAGTGCAAGAACTGGAGGATGTTAAAGAAGCTAAAGCCACAGTTGAGGTAGCATCTGTGGAGGGAGTTGCCATGGCTGTAACAGAGGAGGTCATGGCAACCCTTCCAGAGGTGCCTGCTTCTCAAACTGCTGGGTCTACAGAAGATCTAATTCCAGTTGTAGCCGCCACTGAAGAATTTGCAGTCATCAAAGAGACTGTTTGTGTTACAAGCTCAACATCTGAGATGACAGAATCCCATTCAGCAGATCTAGCTTGTGAAATTGTTATGGAAAAGGTTCCTCTTGTTCTTCCCGCAGATGACCACAAAATCCAGGTTAAAGTGAATGATGCTGAGGTTGGCTCTGCTCAAGAAGTTGTTGAGAGAAGCTTAGAAGTAACCTCAACGAAAGTTAGTGTTGTGGTTGAAGAAGTTATTGAGAATGTGAAAGAAGAAACTGAAGTGATCCAGGCAACCCAAGTGACAGAAGCAGAAATCATTGAGAAACAGAGCAGTGTTATTGTGCAAGAGGTCATTCAAAATGTTGTAGAGCACCTTGCTGAGGCACATGCAGAACAAAAAGTGTCTACTGAGAAGGTAGAAAGCTGTACCACATCAGTCGATGTCAAATTTGAAGAGGCCCCAGTGGTTTTTGGAATGATTGAGGAAAAAACTTCAACAGAAGTCGTTTCGGAGGAAAAAGCTTCACTAGAAACAAGCCCAGAGAAGCCAAAAGCATCTGACGATATCTGCAAAGATGATAATGAACAAACTCGCATTGTTACTGAGAAACCAATGAAAACAGTCAACGACACCATCCTGATTACAGAAACAGTCACGGTTTCTATCACAGATGAAATCCAACCTCAAAATGAGGAGGTTGCCACAGTCTCTGTGGAAGATGTGCATCATAAAACAGAGGTAACAAAAAGTGAAGTCGAACTTGAGCAAGCAGAAGAGAAAAAGCTTAGTGGGACCACAGAAAGTGAAGAAGGAAAAAGACAAGTTGAATCACATCCCAAGGAAGTGCCAACAGAAATCCAGCAAGAGACACAAGCTTCAGAGGTTTCAGAAGCCATACCAGAAGAAAAGATGACCGAAACATCTGTTATGGGTGAAAGTCAAGACCAGATTGTGGCTGATCAGTGTCAAATGGCACAGGAGGTACAGATTGAGACTGCACAGGAATTTAACGTTGGTGTCATAAATGTCATAAATGCAGATGATGTACCTGTTCAAGACACTGAAACAAACATGAAAGAAGAAAGTTCAGAGGACCAGGAATCAGTAGAAGACAAGCCTCAAAAAGACTTGGAAGAACCTCAAATGGAGGTTTCAACACAGGACACAACAAACCAGGGAGAGTCAAGAGATCCAGACTGTCAAAAGACAGATGCTGAAAATGTACCTGCCAAACTGGAGACTGCTACTGAGAAGACAGCAAATGCCGTTGCAGTGGAGGAGGTGATGGAGGAGGTTGGGAATGAGATCGAGCCAGTCTCCTCAGAGGTTGTCACAGTGTCATGAGCAGGTTAGTCTTTATTAATTTAATGAAACAGATCGTTTTATTTTTATTTTTATAAATGTAAAGCAAAACAGTTATATAAAAAAATATTACAATGTTTCCAAAAGTAGTTTTGTCCATTAAAGAAAGTTCCACATTCCTTATCACAGTTTTTACACAGTTTTCTCAATGGATCTTAGTTTTATTAGGGGTAGATTTCCATTTGGAGAGATGAAAAAGCTTTTGTTCCATGTACTAGTAACCAAGGGACCTTCGATATCAAAGCAGGAATGCCGCTGCCTGACCCTTCACTTTGTATGCTGGGTCTTAAAGGGAAGCCGTGTGAAGAGAGATGAACTTGTGGTGAAAGACCGAGTATAATTCCCCAGCCCCTCCTCTCTTCCACTCATCAAAGCCTTCCATATGTAGTTAAACCAATTCATCTGATAAGATACACTGTATGATCAAATACAACCCTTAGAAGTGTCATATCAGCATATGAGCATAGAGAATAAAACTGCAAGATTAATTTTTTCAATAGCCTTGGAGATTTAAATAGTCTTATACAGTACTTAATTTAGTACTTCATGCCAGTTTCCCAAGAAATTCGTATTATAGAATACTGGCTTATAACATTTGAAGGGTAATACTACATTACAGTAATTAGATTTACATGTGCAGTTATAATTGAGCTACAGCAAGTTTTTGTGTAGTCAAACTACAGTTTTCATCTGTCCTTTAAATATTTGATTAAAATACATAAACATATACTTGAAGGGTTAAATGCATGTTGCACACTACCTGTCTTTCGGAGGATGTGCACAGTGCTGAGGCCAGTTGTAGTTAGATTAATATTTTTACATGCTTAACGAAGCCAAGCTACACTTGTAGCTAGTTAGTATGACTGTGTTTACATGATATTTTAAAAAGATGAATTATTGTATTAGTATGACTTGTCAAAGGCATGTAAACATTATCCTCATGACACATATTATGTTTAAAAATGGTTATTCGCATTTGTAGTAAAAAATAAATAAATAAAGTACTCTAATGTAAAGTGTGACCAAAAGAAGGAAGGGGATGAGAGAAGAGACCTGGGTGTGTCTGATAAATGTTTGATGAGTGCTAATGCAGGACTGCAGTAGAGCAGAGGCTGGTGAAATATAGCATCACAGCATGATCGTTGGTGCACTGCTCACTCTCTCTCTCTCTGACTGCCCCCTTTGCCTTGGTTACTTGTGCTGAGTCATACAAACAGAGTGAGACAGTGCAGATTGAAAGAGCCATTCATATGAAATAATGGGTGACAAAGTAACATAATAGGATAGTAGCTTGTCATGCTAATTGATTAAAGAGCTGTGAGAAAAGAAAAGAGTGCATATTGCAGTTTTGAAATAGTATTTTAATTAGCATTAGCAGAATTAGCATCTTACATGAGTAAGCTTAAAACGTATTGCAAACAAAATGCTGATGTGCTAGAATTTTACTTTTTTTCTCACCATTTTCCTTTTTGTCTTGCAGTCTGCATGTAAAAAGCAGTTACATGTCTGGGGCACAGAGCTTTCCAGAAAGCAGGAAGTGAGTGGCAGCCATGGAGGACACTAAGAGACAGTGCTCTGTACCAACTCCCAGACCAAGAGATTTAAGGCCAATCTCCCTTCTCTTGTTCTCCTTTAATCCATCCATTCATCCCTCTTATCCTTTTTCCAAATTCCCCATAACTCAGCTGCCCCCTACTCCTAATTTCCTGTATTTTGCCAAACTGCATCAGATGCCATTTTCCCCACCTGTAACTTTTTGTGATGAACATTTTCTTTTTTTATTAGTTCCCAGCAGTCTGCCGAATGGAGAGTTTATGTATGTGTGGTTCTTGTATGAGCGTAGGTGTGTCTGTAGTGTTGCAATAGGAGGGTTATGTTTTGTATATTGTATTTATATCGAAGATATTCTCTCAACCCTTTCAAACATGTTCAAACCTTCTAAAACAACCATTGAAATCATGATGTCATGCTGGTGTAAAACTACAAAATACTTAGACATGTCATTTTAACAAACGTGGTACAGATACATCCTCTACAGCTATAGCAAATGAAAAATTGCATAATATGCTGTGGCTGTAATGTGAAAATTAGGTAAAATTCAGTGAACTCTGAAACACAATATCCAGCCATTATCATCTCCATTCTTACTGTAGATATACCACTTCTTCGTCCCTTACTGTGAAATGTTCTTTTTGTTATGTATATTTATCATGTACAATCACGATGAATGATTTCACCATTAATGTGTGACATTTGAGATTTTAAGAGTCTGATGTTCAATTTGATTTGCTTTTAGTGGTACCCTGTGAAATGATCACGATGATGACAGACGCCTGCTTGAGTAGGGAACGTTTAGAAAAGGACATTTCATTGTCCTCAACGTACATGTGCACTTCACTGTTTAACGGCCTTAGCGAATGCGTGTTTCAACACCAAAAATGCACCTGAGGTTAAAAGAAAATTGTGCGATAATTGTGCGAGGAGAATTGTATTAATGCCATGTATTGGTAAACTCTCCGACACAGGTTACACGTGGTTTTAATTCACAGATATGTGGGTATTCAGTAATATAGTGTAGAATATTTTTGCATTCCTAATCTCTGTATCAAGGACTGTTATTTCTTTGAAAGACGTGGTAGATGCCTTATTGTCAGCCTCTTTGAAATGAGTCTATATTATAGCATACATGCAGACAGGATGACAAGGAAAGCATTTAAAAAAAAATGTAAATGAGTGATAGTTGTGTATTTGGATGATGTTGGCAAACTGTAAAGGAAAATTTAGTACAAGTAATTTTTTTAATGAAAATGCATATGCCAAAATTCGAGCAGTCGAAATGTGTACTGGTTAACGTTCAGAAAGTATGCAAATGACAGAGACTGCACAGGGTGCATTATCTTGAAAAAAAAACAGCTTTGCTACTACTGTCACGCTTTGAATGAACAGCCCACTCACATTCTTTTCTTAGCTTTTTATAATACAGTCTACCGTGAAGCTCCTTTAACATTTGTACAAATTGTATACCTATGTACCTTTAGTCATATTGTAATATTAACAAATAACCAATGAAAGCATTAAGGAATGTTATATACCAGTAGCATGTGCCTCGCCTCTTTTTGTATTCTTCAAGCTGTTAATACTATGGATTCAAAATCATGTCTATATTTCATTCAAATAAAGCTAGTGTAAATCAAGCTTGCCTTCTCATTGCCCTTTATCCTGTTTGTGTGTATTGCTGTGTTGTGGGGATAGAGAAAATGCAAACTTAAGTATATATATATATATCTGAATTGGCATAAGATAAATGCTGGTAATATTTAAGCGTAGTTAAAGTTCATTATGTTTTTGCAAATTTTGGTGTAGTGGCACCACATTAAAAACCCAATGGTGCCATCTTGTGGCTCGCACAACCAGACTTACAGCACTGCAGTTTACATTAAGGATTTTCAAAAATAAGTAGCAGTGCTATTTTACATTCAAGGGTTTGGGGTTGATACATTTTTTTAAAGTTACTTATGGCTTCACCAAGGCTGCATTTATTTGATAAAAATAACAATAAAATAGTGAAATATTGCAATTTAATACAATATATTTAGTATTATCTACCTTGCTGAATTAAACAAAAAAAAAAACTTACCCCAAGCTTTTGAACAGTAGTGTATATACAGTGTTCAAACATAAGGAAATAATAACATTTCAAAAACATAAGGATTTATTATCATTATTCACAATGAAAACGCAAAGGAAGCATTTTTTCCAGAGACAACTGTTCATGTTCCTGAGGAGCGAGAGATCACAGTATGCTTACCTTGGCTTTGGGGTTTGTGGGTTTGAGGGGGCACCTTTACCCCTTCCTCCCTAAAACTGCCTCAAGATTAACAACTTGCATATGTACAAATAACAAAGAGTTGTAACGATACTACAGGAAATAAAAAGGCATGACATCGCCTGATGTATGATTACAAATAAGAAAAATTAACATTAGTTAAAAAAAAAAAAAACTTTGTAACAAAATGAAGCAAATGGTCATTCCTGGGCTCTAATTAACTATTCAGTAGTAACTTAACTCACAGTGCTCTTACAATACATTTCTACAAGGTCTTTACAAAGAGAAAGATGGAAGAAATATTTAGCACTGAATGTAAATCACCCTGGTTGTAAATGACAGAAGTTTCCTGATGTAGCACAAGTATACTGATGAAAGTAGCCAGGGATCTTAAGTAGATATCAGTGCTTTTACAGCATAACCTCACTGTCAGTTTCATGAAAACAAAGACAGTCAACGCAGAGATGACTGACACGCACACACAAAATAATATTCTACAGTAAATGCATTGAACAATATACCACCTCTGAGATTATAAAATTCTTTGTAAATAAAGCACTGTACATAAAATTAGAAAAGTTATGTAAAACTCAAAAAAAAAAAAGAAAGAAAAAAGGAATTTAAGAGCATATTCAAGCAAATCATTTCATGGCAAAATTAAATCGGCAAACAGTGACAGAAATATCTCCCTTCAAGCAATATTATACACATGTGTACGATTGGCCACATTGTTTTCTAAATTCACACACAGTAACAACTTTGGATTAAACACAGCACAACTGTAAACATGTTGAACCACAATGAGAGCAACAACCAGATTGCTGATGAGCTGTTGCCGCCGACCAATTTTACAGCAAGGATGTTTATCATTTAAGTGGCATTGGCACGAAAAAAAAAAAAGCACTGTAACAAACTGACAATTAGGTAAATATATTGTGGGTCACATGAACTATATAAGTGATGTTCGACAGGTAATCTGGTACTGCATGAAGGCTATCTACAATTACACCTGGCTCTTGCTAACCCAAAGCATGTAATGAGAAATTAGAAACAGCGTCAGAAAGAAAAACTTTGAGATCTGTGTAACTCCTCGGAGGCACTGGAAGATAAAGTTGACTTTGATCCTCGACCCTTTGATGCAAATTTCAGGTAAGTCTGATATTGCATGTCTGAAACCGGTTGAGGTAGTGAACACTCATCCTAAATCAGGACCCACATTTAGCTGCTCAGAAAATGACATTTTATTTTCAAAAGAAATGCTGGTGCTGTACCCATGAACTAATCATTTTGTGGCTTTAATATTTTAAATATTCCATTGAGTTACCAATCCAACGTAATGAGGTCTACGTCTGATCAGCATGGTGACAAAGGCAGGATTTCAGCAGTTCACTACATCCTTTTCCTGTAGACCGTTAGGCAGAGGAAGAGCATTAACCGCAACACAAACTACAAATGACTCGAGTAACCATTAAAACCCTTGAAAGCAATACAGAACGAAGCAGAAATTTTACTTGCTGTACTAAACCTACTGTAAATCTGTTATAAATATAGTAAATGAATACATGAGTGTTTAAAAAAAGCAGAAAGTCGGAGTACTTTTCAGTAGAAGTAAAATTCCCAGAAAAAAAGAAACAATATAACAGAATTTCCCATCTGTAGCTTAACTTCTGATCATAATTTACCCACAAATGCAATACAATTAGAAAAACAATACTCTGAAGTGGATGAATGTGAAGCTATTCCACAAAGACTTCCTCAGTTTTGATGGGCGTTATGAACGGCCCCCCGTTGGATGAATCCGAGCCTTCGTCTTTAGCCAGGCTGTCACTGTTCAGCCCACTGACACCAATTTCTCCAGCCGCTGTGCCCGAGAGCACACCCTGGTTGAAGCACAGGTGCTTGATCACCTCATTGGGGCTGGAAAAGGTCATTTCACACACATTGCATTTGTACGGTCTCCCAGAAGAACTGAGAAACAGAGCCTCCATTTGGCTGGAGTCGTCTACATCACACAGCTCCATGCTCTGTCGGTCCACCATGGTGTACGCTGGCTCTGAGCCCAGATTCATGCAAACGTGCCGCGCCGCCTGGTTGGCCCGACAGAAGCTCTTGCCGCAGGCGCTGCAGCGGTATGGCTTTCCCGTATGGATGTACATGTGCTCTCTCCAGTGGCTCTTCTGGATGAACTTGCGGCCACAAGTGGAGCACTCATATTTCCTCCGCTTCACTTCCCGCTCCATGTCAGCCGCACCCTCTAGGTTGTCGATATCAGCGATATCAGACGGCGGCGGTGTGTCCGCCTGGGGCTGAGCAGAGCACAGGCTGACTGCAGTTGTTGTTGTTGGGACGGGCATGGCGGTTTCAGGATGTTGCTCGCTGTCACTAGCAGCGTCCACGATGATGGGAGTGGCTGCAGCAGCTTCGCTGCCTCTGAGGACTTCTTCGACCTCTGGCGTAGCGGCACCTCCGGTCGGCATGGGGGAAGCCGCACTGACAGACTCTAACACCAGGGGCAGCATAGCCTGGGTGTGTAGAAGCAGGTGCTCTCGTAAGGCTCCTCGCTGGGTGAAGCGGCCCCCGCAGACATGGCACGTATAATGCTTCCTCAAAGAGGAACTTCTTCTCATGATGCTGGGCTTCACATGCAGAATGGTGTTGGCGCTCAGGGAGCAAGACGAGGCTTCACCTGCAGATGTTTCCGTCTCGCAGCCTTCCCTCACAAACTGACTGGTGCTCGCCGACGCTTCTACCTCCGTTTCTGACAGAGCTTGCCTGTGCTTGGATAGAGGCCGCATCAGTGAGGTAGCTTTGTTTGTGGTAACACACTTCCCATCGAGCAAACCGCTGCCTTCCAAATCGAACGGCGAAGAGAGATGCGTGCTTGCCGAGAGGCGGTTTGTCAGCGTGGCCTGTTGGTCTGATATCTGAATGCCATAAAGAGAGGACGACAGGGGAAGGCTGACCTCAGAATGTGCCTGAGCCGCATGGCTAGCCAGACTTGCCTCCTGAATGAGAGGGTACGCATGGAGGAACTTGACGCCCTGCTCCAGGCGAGCCGGGTCAATAAGCTGCGTCGCCAGTTTTCCGGTGTACATAAGATTGAGGAGGTAGCTGAAGATGTCGGGCTGAATGTCAGCAGGCTTCAAGCGAACACAGTCACTGGTTGAGAGGATAAAGAAACAGATTCAAAGTTGAAAACCAATGTTTATTCTATAAAAGTGCTTTAATACCCATTTAGCTTATTAGTTAAGAGCACATTTTATCACAAATTACCCTTCCAAAAAAAAGATATACTGCGTCTACTGTATATTATATGGTCACTGGAAGTTCAACATGGCACCTCACATGGCAAAGAACTCTGAGGATCTGAAAAAAAGAATTATTGCTCTGTAGCACGGTGGCCAAGACCATATAGCGGTTTAACAGGACAGGTTCTACAGAACAGGCCTCGCCATGGTCGACCAAAGAAGTTGAGTGCACATGCTCGGAGTCATTATCCAGAGGTTGTGTTTGGGAAATAGACATACGAGTGCTGCCAGCATTGCTGCAGAGGTTGAAGGGGTGGGGGGGACAGCCTGTCAGTGCTCAGACCATACGCCGTACACTGCATCAAATTGGTCTGCATGGCTGTCGTCCCAGAAGGAAGCCTCTTCTAAAAGGTGATGCACAAGAAAGCCTGCAAACAGTTTGCTGAAGACAAGCAGACTAAGGACATGGATTACTGGAACCATGTCCTGTGGTCTGATGAGGCCAAGATACACGCTTGACACCATCTGAACCAAATAAGTTTGTGGCGGCAACCAGGTGAGGAGTACAAAGACAAGTGTGTCTTGCCTACAGTCAAGCATGGTGGTGGGAGTGTCATGGTCTGGGGCTGCATGAGTGCTGCCGGCACTGGGGAGCTACAGTTCATTGAGGGAACCATGAATGCCAACATGTACTGTGACATACTGAAGCAGAGCATGATCCCCTCCCTTCGGAGACTGGGCCGCAGGGCAGTATTCCAACAAGATAACGACCCCAAACACACCTCCAAGACGACAACTGCCTTGCTAAAGAAGCTGAGGGTAAAGGTGATGGATTGGCCAAGCATGGGCATCCTCAAACGGAAGGTGGCGGAGTGCAAGGTCTCTAACATCCACCAGCTCTGTGATGTCGTCATGGAGGAGTGGAAGAGGACTCCAGTGGCAACCTGTGAAGCTCTGGTGAACTCCATGCCCAAGAGGGTTAAGGCAGTGCTGGAAAATAATGGTCGGCTAGGGCTGTCGCGGTGAGGGAATTTCCCTTGCGGTAATTGAGTGGCTCAATAGCAGTTTTACCGCCATAAATATACATATATGTATATACACACACACACATATATATGTGTGTGTATAATTCGTGTGTGTATGCGTGTGTATCGATATCACTAACTAGGTCATATTCAGAAGACAATGAAACCGAAACCAAATAGCGTTGAAACAGGAAGTGAAGTAAACAGAAGAGAATGACAAATTAACGGTCCACTTAACAGAACATAAACCTGACAACAAGATCGTTAGGCTATCGTTAGCCTATATGTATAACAGTTAGCCTAGTTGTAATCTGATCGGACAAGAGACTTTCTATCGATATTTCCTCCTGCTTGCTCTAGACGGGCTGTCAGTCAGTGCAGTTACAGAGTTGCGCCACAAGGTGGTGGAACATGACTGTCATTCAATTACACGTTCAAAAACGCTGATTCATTCATTCAAAGAGACGTAATGAAACACGCTGTTGAAATCATTTTAACTTTGAGCGCCACTTTAGAAGGCTAAGCTGACCAGCTATGCGTCGATGCTAAGACTTCGCTTTCCTTGAACATGACAACCTATTTTCCCACACACACACATATATATATATATATATGATTCGGCCTGGAGGACAGACGCAAGTAATCGCACGCACTCAGTCGATCTCGCTCTCATTCACTGTCTGTTTAGGCTTGTTAAGTGCAAATCTACGGAGCCTCTGTACAAATCAGCATTATCATCACTACTAACTTGTTTAATATTCAGTCCACATGCATGAAGTGTAAAACAAGGGCATAACCTTAAGAAAAAAATAAAACAGAAAAATCGCGGTTGCTGCGGTTCTTGCATTCCTCTGCGGTTTGCTCGTCAATAAAGAATGAGAATGTTACGTAACGCCGCGTTGAGTTCTGGGAAACTGCTTTGTTTATTCGCCATACTTGCAGGATAGCGCTGCCTTTTGCTATTGAGTTTAGGGCAGTATTTGATTGTTTGTCATGATTTTGAAAAATATCACCAGTGTATGTCATTCATACTGCATCGATAATTGCAATAGTAACTCAGATCATCGTTCTGAGAGAAAAATGGACAATGCTATATGTTTTTTCGCCTTTTCTATGTGTAAAAACACCAAGGGAAGGAGGTCTCGGAGAAGACGCCGAATAGTAAATCTGTTAATGTCACTGATTAAACCCTCTGACTCTCACTCAATAAAAGAATACCATTGCTGTGTGTTTTTGAAAGTTTTGATTTGGTTGGTTTAATAGTTAACATTACCTTCTTTGCGAGCATGACTCTCACTCTCGCTAGGCTTGTGAATTAGCAGAACTTGAACAGGGAACTTTCTAAAATGCTTAAAGTGGCTTAATGTACCAAGACAATGATAAAGACAAAATTGTAAAGCATATACTATATGCAGATATGCATATAAGATCAAAATGTGAACGCAAAGCGTTTATTTACACGTTAAGCATTTTCCTCTTATATAAAGAACGTGCTTAATGCACCGAGACAGTGATATTTAAAGACTACATTCTGTACACACATCTTACTAATAAAGCATAATATGTGTGGAAAAACAGACGAGTCCAAAGTATGAACTTTAGAAATCGCTGTCTTAATCCAGAAGCGCTTTCTAGATTACAGTTTTCTAAAGAGAGGAAAACGCTTTACGTTTAAACATGTCGCGTTAATATTCTGGCTCATCTGCATGTCTTTTAGCATCACTGTCTTAGCACATTAAACCAGCATTTGAAAATGCTACAAAACTTTCCCCAAGCTCCTAGAGATTTGATTTAGCTTGTCATTTGTTGAAATAAATATCAAAAGTACAGTGAGTTCGTGACTGTTCGCTGAACGTGATCCACAATCTCTGATTCTCCTCCGTGGCCATGGAAACATTAATATTTATAATGACAACAATTATACTTTGTCATTTAAAAGTTTCCAACAAAGAAATGGATCGACTTCTGTCAGCTTGTTGAACACTTTTTTTTGGGATAATGTACCATATGATGACTGAAGCAGCAGCGAGCGTCCAGCGGGCGACACTGTTTTCACGCTAATCGGGTAAACACTGTAAAACAAATTCTATCAAACCTAAGAGAAATGCAGTGCGATCAAATAGCTTCTCTTCCCTGCAAACGATACAATGAAGAATTAATGGTTGTTTAACTTAAAGGCAAAAACAAAACAAAAGAGAAGCATTTATCCTTATAGAGAATGAGAAGTAACCATGGGAACGGATAGCGTATCCTACTAATATGGCGGCGCCTTCCCGAAATGCAATGCGGAGTGAAAAGATCGTGACGTAACTCCTCATTTTCTATAGCGCGGTATTGCAATATTGCGGTTATCGCGACAGCCCTATGGTCGGCACACAAAATAGACACTTTGGGCCCAATTTGGCAAAAAAAATGAAGCTTTTGCCATGGCCATCCCAGTCCTCTGACCTGAACCCTATAGAAAATGAGTGGGGTGAGCTGAAGAGAAGCACCAACATGGAGCTGGGAATCTGTTTATGGTGTAATTACTAAATTTCCGTGCCAATCCATGTTATTTTTTTTACCGCGAATAATGCGCTGTCACTTTCAGCGCGTGCAACACAGCAGAAATAGACTCCGTGCGGACACGATCGCAGCATGACTGCTGCAGACACACCGCTCCTGGCGCGCACTGCCGGACCGCAATTGCTCTGATCCGTTAACATGGGTGCGGAAAAAATACGCACCACAGACGGAGTGTGTGAACCTGGCGTTACGTTTGTATGCCTGCCCGGTCTGTTCAGTTCTCGTGCGCCATTTAGGCGCGCTGCATTCTGATTGGTTCGGATAGCATACTGCGGGAGGTCGGGGGCGCGGGAAATCGTGCTATAAAGCGATTTAGAAATCGCGCATGCTCAAATCGCGATTTTATGACGATTTCGATTAATCGCACAGCCCTACTCCAAACTCTTCAGGCATTATAGACGATCGCAGCATGACTGCTGCAGACGCTTCGCTCCTGGAGCGCACTGCCGGAGCGCAATCGCATGCAGTGTGAACGCTCTGATCCGTTAACATGGGCGCGGAAAAAATATGCACCACAGACGTTGTGTGTGAACCTGGCATTATGTTTGTATGCCCGCCCGCCCGGCCTGTTCTGTTCTCGTGCTCCGCTTAGGCGCGCTGCATTCTGATTGGGTCGGATAGCATACTGCGGGAGGTCGGGGGCGCGGGAAATCGTGCTATAAAGCGATTTAGAAATCGCGCATGCTCAAATCGCGATTTTATGACGATTTCGATTAATCGCACAGCCCTACTCCAAACTCTTCAGGCATTATAGGAGAAAACTCAGAGCTGTTATCTTGGGAAAAGGACGTGCAATAATTGGATCCCAATAATTGTGGCCAACATGAACTAGAGAGATTATTTCACAATGAGATTCTCCCCACTTTCAGCTGTTTAGGTTAGAATTTTGTGAATTTTTGGAATGAAAGATCAAAAGGATAAACAATGCAGATTTATTTTCACAACGGTCTTTGTTCATATTTACCAAGGGTGCCAATATTAGTGGAGGGCACTGTATCAATATTGGCTATTTGCGCAGTTGATAACTGTGCATTTTCTCTATTACAATTTACATTTAGATTCATGTTAATGTTACTTTAATCATCAAGGTTGGAATTCACTACATGACTTTTGCCTCATTGCGGTCTGGACTAGTTGATGCTAGTTGCCAAAAGTAAGAGCCAGTCTGCAGACTTTGAGCAGTTGGATTCAGGGCAGTCCTTTGGGCAGTGCAACTGGTGCAGACTCCCCAGAACGTGATTGTGAATGGACCACGGTGGACCAGCTCCCTACCTCGCACCAGGCCCCATGTCAGCTAAGGACGGCCCTGGTTGGATTTGATAGTTTTAGCAAAAAAAAAAAAAAAACACCTTGTATTGTATGATGGGCACAGATTCACAGACAAAGATTTTTTAGCTTCACACTATGATCGTGTTCAGTCCGAGGATATAAGACATGTTTGATATGTTTGGATGCTTTTAGAACACGTCGTTTTCATTTGTCATGCGACTCCTAGCAATGAGGTGCATGTTAATGCGCGAGTTTGTTGTGTTCAGGACAACATGAAAGTCTGGTAGCGCGTAATCCTAAATCATTCAATGTGGATCAGATTTGAAAAGTCGTGTAGTGTATTCAAGCCTTTTTCATACGGCACATTATAATGCTGTGATGCCTAAATTTACTTGTAACATTTAAAACCAATGATTTTAGTTTGTAGTGTTTTAGACAACATAGCTTAGAATATTAAAGGGTTAGTTCACCCAAAAATGAAAATTCTGTCATTAATTACTCACCCTCGTGTCGTTTCAAACCTGTAAGATTTTCATTCCATTTCGGAACTTTATTCAACAATTCTTCTCCTCTGGATCACCCTAGTGCCATTTTGGAGAGTATCACAACATGTTCTACGGCAGCAGCACCACACACATGCAGTGTTTACATGCAGAGAAAAGCATGCGCATGCATCGTGATACTCGCCAAAGAATTATTGAACAGTCTTTTTTTTTTTTTTTTTTTTTCTCCTTTGAGCACAAAAAGTATTCTCATAGATTCGTAAAATAGCGGTTAAACCACTGATGTCACATGGACTATTTTAACGATGTCCTTACCACATTTCTGGGCCTGGGAACATTTCAGTTGCATTGCCGTCTATGCAGGGTCAAAGAACTCTTGGATTTCATCAAAAATATCTTAATTTGTGTTCCGAAGATGAACGAAGGTCTTACAGCTTTGAAACGACACGTGGGTGAGTAATGACAATTTTCATTTTTGGGTGAATTATCCCTTTAATATTGGCCATTTATTATATATAACATAAGAATGATTATCAGCTTACCATATCAACACATCCATAGTTTAAGCACAAAATGGACTTTAAAAACCACACAAAGCGGTTACCTGTCCTGGTGTATAAACAGCATTCTGAAGTAGTTAGAGAATGCGGCCAGTACGGCCTTGTGTGCTTTGAAAAAGACATTGCCGATGGCGACCGTGCAGTCACACAGGAAGCCAAACTCCCTCTGCGCGTTGAGCTGCTGCAGAAGGATAAGACCATGATTGGCCAGCTCCATACTTCCACCTACACAGAAAGGGCCAGAGATGACAGTCAACTTCCTGTCTACTATAGACCACAATGCACACAAAAAAGACTGAGTGAAAGAAGGCTGTTAAGTTGTTTGTTGATATGGACTTAATCAGCAGTGAACCGCCGAAAATATGAATCCAACACTGTAAAACCAAATAATAAGCTAAACTCTACGATACACTTGGAATATGAATATTATAACTAGTAGGTGACTATTTCTCATAGTTAGGAGTTGAAGGGTTTGTTTAAACGTTTAACCCCAAGTATAACACTTTGGCACACAAACCTTCTCGCCATGATTTGTTTAACTAAAATGAACTTTGTTGCTTGTTGGAAGGTGTGCGGTTACTTTAAGTGATATGATTTAATTACAGTGCTTTTAAAGCAGTCCACACAGAGCTTTTAAGGCACAGCATTTCATTTATTTTGCCATTTTCTTTATACTGGCAAATCTACTTCCCACTCATATTTAAGACTAAGCAATTCCTATTGATCAAGCTGAAGGAAGGCTTTGTTGATTATGTATTCTCAAGACATTTACAAACAGAATGGCTCTAAATGGAGTGGTTTTCACCCCATTTGAATTTTTTTATATTCTCCCAAGATACATCTTCAAATATCTGAGACCTCTAATAATAACAACAAATCAGTTTTTTTTTTATTCTGGAGGGAAAAACAACAGGACAGAAAACACAAGTACATTATCGGAATAAGACTTGATTCTAATGTAATATCCATTAGAGATTTTATTTAAGACAACTAACTGGTAAGACCGCATAAAAACAGTCAGACTACCATGAGATCTCAACATTGTTACCCTGACAACATGGTCCCAACAGAGCAGTCAGATCCAGCCAAGGGTCAAACATCTGAGGCAACCTTTGAACACTGAACCCTGAGGTTATTAACCCTTATCTACCAGAACCAGCTCAACAGTCTCTATGCCTTGAATGTCCATTACCCTAAAGGTCAATCACAGGCTTTGTGTCACATGACTCGCTCTTCAGGCAGCATTCCTGAGGCTACTTCCTCTCAACCCCTCTTGAGTGGAGAACAGTCTACAAACCCACAAAGCCTACAGACCCACTACATGGGTTGTAATGTCACGTAGCTGTGCGTAAACACTGCAAAACAGGCATTTCTTAACAATAGTTTAAGTTTAGCTGGCTCCTTTCAATAGTCCAAACATGATTTTGGAATATACTGACACCTACTGGCCTGGATGTATGAAATTGGTTTACTAACTGCTGTTGCTGCTTCACACTGCAGCAACAGTCGTCGGTATAGTTGGTAAAGTCAGTGTGTCACTGCAGCTGCCGTTAAAAGTCCCGGTTGCTACAGAAACAGTCAGCGTTCTGAGACGTGCTCTTAGGACTGCGCATGTGCACTGGCTGATCTAGCCTGAAAAATACACTTTTTATAATGCTATTTGAGCAAAAGAAACAACATTTATGACACAGTTGTCAGATTTCTTTGGTGATTTCAAATATGAAATTTAATCGTAAGTTTAGTGAACAGTTTTGGAGAATTTGATGTTTCCTCATTCAAAGATATAGGAGTTGCACTTGCATGCCCGAGAGGCGTTTCAAAGATGGCCACTGAGTGACATGACTTGTCTTAAAAGGCCTTTGTTAAAAACCAAGGGGGAAACTAGTTATATATATATATATAATGTTTATTGCAATGCAAATACTTAAAGGAGACATATTATGCCCCTTTTTACAATATGTAATAAGTCTCTGGTGTCCCCAGAATGCATCTGTGACGTTTTAGTTCAAAATACCTCACAGATCATTTATTATATAATTTTGAAAATGCCTATTTTGAGTTGAAGCAGAAAAACACTTTTTCGTACCGGTCTCTTTAAATGCAAATGAGCTACTGTTCCCCACCCCCTTTTCCAGAATAGAGCTGTGCCATTACAGCTCGCACATGCTAAAAACATCTGTTATGGTTCTGATTATCATGTTTATCGTGCTGAAATCATGCATTTTAAACCATATTAGTTTAAACTTCTGATATACGGTTTTCTGAGCGCACAAATCCAAAGCACATGGACAGAAAGCAGCCGTCACAGCATGCGAGTACTAAACGAAGTTCTCAGTCACACAAGTTAACGTTAAAAACACACGAGTTACAAAAGCAGTCGGTTATGTCTGAAGGTAAACTGCTGGGAAATAAATCGCATGTTTATTTTAGATCTAAATAGTGTTCTGTTCTCGTCTGTGCAGACAAAGACAGAACAGTTAGCATGTTTTGCTCAAACTTTCGCTACGGTATTAGAACTACACCATTGTCGCTTGCGAAATCAAAATGACGGCGCTGTGGGTGGAAATTTACAGATTAAGGGGCAGTAATTTTATAATGAGTTCCCTTTGCAACTTCAAGGGAGCGAAATCAGACACTTGCAGAAAAAGGCTTACCAAAACAAAATGATTGGTTTATTTTTTTCACATTTCCTTGGCTGGTAGATGCGCGGGACATGATTATAGCACTTAAAACCAGGAAAAGTCAGATTTTCATGATGTCACCTTTAAGTATTTCTCTGATTGGTGGATATTTCCGTTGTTGACCTGATGTTTATTTAAATTATCATTTTAAAAAAAACAGCTCACAGTAGAGATTTATAAGTTATTGTTAAAGATAATTTCCCACATGGAGAAAATGCATGGGGTTTTTAGTTCCAGAAAGACTGTTGCCCACTGCGGTTCATTGTATGTGGTCATGTGATGTCAACATGGCAGCACCTATGAGGAAGTAGAATAAAACAGCCTTTTCTAGTAGACTGAAATGTCGGAATTTCTAATATAATTAAAGTCTGTTAAATTACTTTTGTGCAAAACGATTTGAATTAGACAAACTTCTTGAGTGGAGCTTTATTGAGTCACCCAGCATTCAGCAACCATCGAAATTTGTAGAAACACTGACATGACAGATTTTATGTTTCCTGGTACCTAAATATAAATATATAGCTTTGCAGTTCCACACACACACACAGAGAGATTACACGTCTAACTTCCAGTTCCAAACCACTCACTGTGGGTTTGTAAACTAGCTCCTCCCACTACGGAGGCACGTGGAACGGACAGATCTCCCGCAGAGACCGACCACTTCCGCAATCTGTTTTTCTTCGCAAATAGAAAATAAACCGTCAAAAACTGAAATGTGATGACTGATACGATCACGCGCAAACGCTCCCTGCTCGATCAGCACATGAGCCAACGACCTTCTCGTGAATATAGCTGAAAATTCACAACAATAACAGCGGTATAAACCCAGAACGGAGCTTAGCGAGCATCAAAATAAACGGAGCTTCGTGAAACGGACACCGAATAAATAAACTAAACGAAAAACAACAAATACAGAAATGAAGCACTAAATGATAAAGGTTGACGGGTGTAAACACAAGTACCTTTCCTCCGCTTGAGTGTGTGGAGTTGGGGGAGTTGTTGTCTGTCACCGGGGGACTTGTCCGTTGGGCTCGCAGCTGCTCTGTTCCTCTCAAACGCAGCATTGGCGGCGATGGTAGTCGGTGTTTTCCGGTCGGGTTACGTTACAATCACATGACTGTCTAAAAGGGCTTAAAAACAGAGGTTGTAAAACCCACTTCCCTGGGATGCCAAAACAAACGGTCTTTGGCGCTAAAAGCCGCCAAATGAGTGAACGTTACGGGTGTCGGTCTCCTCATGTGTTCACGGTGCGTTGGTGAACACGTTGGTGAACGTTACACATAAACGGATTTGAGTGGCGTTGGAAAGCCGTAGGTCACGCCACCCACCCCCACATGAAGATAACGTATCGAGACAGATACACGCAGAAGGGCTATTTGCATTTCAGTTGATGAATACATGCGAAGACAGCAGGACCTGATGGAAGACGGGAGGCCTGTCAGCTGGTTCAAGTCACCATGGCTCTATGTGGAGTGTTACATGTACCGGAGGATCCAAGAGGCTCTGTATATGAAGTAAGGCAAATCAGCTTACGACCATACATTGAGCAATCAAAAATTCAGTGAAATTATGACTGTGATTATTTTCACAGTTTACACAATTTAATTAAAAGTCAAAATATCGTAAAGTTGAATTGAACTTCATCATTTAATAGTAAAAAATTAACTTTTTTTCTATATAATTTATTCATGTTATACTCGATCATTAAATAAGTAGTAAATCTTAGTCTTCAAATGGACACATGGTCATATGGCATACATTAATTTACAATTAAAATGGTATTAATTAGGTATTTAAAACAAGTTAAATTAATGGGTAAAATCAGCAATAAAGAAAGTTATTTTAATAAGAGGACAGATTTATAACAGGAAGACCACTGCAATATGTACAGGTCTAAATGAATTTAAAGGTATGGCTTGCCTTAGAAATCCTATAGTGTTGCAATTGATGAAATAGTTTACATCATTTTTAGAGCCGTTGTAAATTAAAGGCGCTGATGGACATTTAAAGCGCTATCGTAAATGTGCTTTTAAATATTTTTGTAATCAATAATAGTGATTTAATAATTAACCAAGATTAATTGTACTCTCCATGTTGCATTGGTGCATTTTGAATTGTTTAACTGACTTGTTTCATTTTGTTTCCAAAGTCCACCGATGGATAAGTTTGACGTGTTTAAGGAGGGAAAGACGCAAAGCTTCTTTGAATCTCAACAAGCCATTAAATCCCTCTGTACATACCTTCAGGAGCTCATCACTAACATGGAGAACATGACTGAGATTCAGCTGCGAGACAGCTTTCTCAAGTTACTCCAGGTTAGTGTCTCCGTGATCCTAGCCGCAGCGCATAATGATCCCTTCCATTAAAAATAATTGTTATTGGGACATTATGTTTCTATGACATCAGAACACAACATCAAAAACTAGGAAAATCATCTTGTTTGCATGGAGATGGAAGATTCTAAGTGAATTCAGTGAGCCATAAGCTTAAAGAGTCACATCTTTAATTTAGAACAGAGAATCTTGTTACTCGAATGACATCCAGTTTGTGGTGCCAAGTAACATGCCTAGGGGTGGCTACTGTTTTCAGCATGCGCTTGTGTACTTTATTGATATTACACAGTTGGTGATAGCATAATGCCACATAATCTGGTTTACTGTGTGTTTTAAAGGTCTCTCTGTGGGGAAACAAGTGTGATCTGTCCATCTCTGCCGGTCAGGACAACTCTCAAAAGTCCAGTCCCATCGATTCTCTTCCTGATTTCCAGCGCTTCATCCTAGTGGATGACTCCAGCATGGTTTGGTCAACGCTGGTTGCTGCTCAAGGAGCCGGATCCTCTGGGATGAAGCATGCCAGAGTGGACATTATTTTAGACAATGCTGGTTTTGAGCTCGTTACCGATCTAGTCCTTGCTGACTTTCTTGTTTCTGCCGGACTAGCCAAGCAAATCCGATTTCATGGCAAGTCCATCCCGTGGTTTGTCTCAGACGTCACCAAACAAGACTTTGAGTGGACCATCATGCAGACCATGGCAGCCAATCACAAGTGGATGTCAGCCAGCGGTGTCCAATGGAAGCATTTCATGAAGGAGGGTACATGGTCTTACCATGACCACTTTTTTTGGACCTTGCCCCATGAGTTCTGTGACATGGCGATGGATGCAGCTGATCTCTACAGCACTCTCCAGGGCTCTGATCTGATTCTCTTCAAAGGAGACCTTAACTACCGGAAGCTTACTGGAGATAGGAAATGGGAGCACACGGTTCCGTTTGATCAAGCGCTGAGGGGGTTCCAGCCTGCCCCTCTCTGCAGTCTCAGGACACTGAAGGCTGATGTTCAGGTGGGCTTAAAGCCAGGCCAGGCCGAGAAGCTCAGCTCTCAGGATCCAGACTGGATGACTAATAGCAGATATGCAGTGGTTCAGTTTTCCAGTCCATGCAGAGAACAGTAGGGTCATTTTTAAAGAAAAGAGAGTCCTCACTAAAGAGGAAATTGCTGAGAAGAAAGAGATGAAGGAATAAATTGCACTGAAGATGCTGGTTTAGTTGCCAATATGCCAAACAAATGTGTTGTTTTATCTTTGCTTGTATAACAGTTGTTTCGGTTGGAAGCAAATCACGTAGTGAATCCTACCGATTGTGCATATCAAACACTGAAATTAATCTTAACCTAAATAATGTCCTTGTTGACCATCTCTTGATCACAGTATAAGATGTTCTGTTTGCACTGCTGATCTGTATTGTGTAGAAGTACAGTTACTTAAAAATACAGATGTATACATGGCAACAAAAAAAAACAAATCATATGAATCCATACATGTGTTGTTTAGTATGATACACAGTAAATAAAAAAGATACTGAACCTGAATTTTAACTTCTAGTTAAATGCTATTGACCAAAACACCTTCAGAATAGTGAGAAAGGTATATGCATTTGGGGCTAAAAATGTGCAGTATATAGATCTTTTTTTTTTTTTTTCAAATGTTCTAAGTTATGGGCTTTGCATGGCGTGCATAATTGAAAATAAGCAATTAAAGAAAACTATTTTTAATAAAACAATTCTAGTAGTGTAATGTCAACATGGAATGTATGAGGAGGGATTTGAATGTAAAGGGATTTGAAGTGTTGTCCAATGTTTTATTTTATTTTAAATTTTAAACACGTGAACAAATTCACAATGATTTCATAAGGAAATACGTTCTGCTTTCTGGCTGACAAAAAACATACTGACCATACATATCTCAGAGAGTTATTGTTGTTTACAGTTTGGATTGACTAGCACTTTCAAAGCAAGTTTACCAGGTTTTCCAGTGTCTGTTGGGATGAAAATTGCACCATGATGATTTCTTTTAGCTTATTTATGAGCATGCTGGAAACAGATGCTAGTCAGGACACCGTGTTTATGTACTCACACTTGTTAAAATTATAACTGTTTTGAAAATTGAATGCCACTGAATAAAGTTTAGTATGGAGCCAGAATGATCTCAATAATAATTCACGCAAAAGACGCGATGCACACTTGCGTAACCCAATTCACATGCATGAGAAATAATTCACGCGCACAATATATATATATATATATATATTCACAAAAAAAACAATTCAAATGCACCACAATAAGAATATATATTCATAAAATGCGTTTCACAAATGCAAAACACAATTCACAGATGTACAAATGTGTACAAAATGTTTTTTGAATGTTAAAAATTCAGGAGTTTATCATGGGCTGTGAATGTGAATCGCCTTGGATTTGTGTGAGAATTTTGAGACCTTTCTGGCACCGAACTCCTCCCACGCGGGACACTCATACTCTTTAGCCAATCAGATTTGACCCTGTCTGTCGACCAATCATAACCCACTGTGGGCGTATGAATCGCGTGCCTACCTGGATGCCGACGTCATCAGAGCGAGACCACAGTTCAAGTTATGATTTAGCTGAGGTGAGTGCAGTTGATCGCTTTATTTCAGTTACCTAGCCAAGTCAAGGTTTATCGTTTTATTTTTGCATGTTTACTTAAAACTTGGAAGTAAAATTGGTCATTTAGACACTCGCTAACATGAACAATGTAAGCCAGCGGCTGCTGTTTAGAGTATTATGATTTAATATTGATAAATTCTTATGTTTATTTAATAAAGAATCATTATCCACGTGGATACCATACCACATTAAGATATTAGATTCAGAAACTCAGTGAAAAGCATAAAATAATGTTTTTACTTATGGGACATGTGGTAAATAAATAGAAGATTATGAAAATATACTTTTTGTTTATTGAGAATATGAAAGAGCTGTCACAGCAGAGCTTGTCTTGTGTGTAAAGTCCTGTGGTGGCGCGCATACAAGTGATGACAGTGTGATAACATGCACACATTGGAGACCGTGTACATTTCATTTAAGTTTGTTTATGCTGCAGATACTATTTATTTCAGCATTGTGAGGCTGATGATGGATAAGTAGCTGCTGAGACTATTCCTACTTCATCCCCTGCCACAAGTTATGAGCTGATGTGAATCTAGAAGTTTCATCTGGAACTGTAACTCTTTCAGAACAGTCATGTTGCAACCCATTCTTTTTGACAGTTTCAACAGCTTTTTAAGTCATGCGTTATTACTACATTTTTTGTTTTGTTTATAACAGGACCCCATAACTTTGTACATGTTCAAGGTGTAAAGCTTTATGCATTGTTAAATGTTCTTGTTATTGTTCTGGTGTTATGTCAGAATTAAAACATTCAAAACAAGTCAGTTGTTACAGTTGCTGTATAAGATTTATTAAAGTTTTCTGAATACTTTGGGAATGAAATGTCCATGAAATGACCGGACCATGATTAATTGCAATGTGCCTGTAACATGAAATATGAATGGACAATCGGTCTTTGTCAGTCACGTGCGTTTATTATGTGTGACGTCACCG
>NW_015505723.1:383549-383955 GCF_001515645.1 Sinocyclocheilus grahami | reverse complement strand
ATTTATGTAATTTGCCAATGATGATCATTAACAATTAACACTGATCCATACTAACGTTACCGGCCGCAAAAAGTTGAGTGCCACCGGCATCGCTGCCTCCAACCTCCTAGGATATAAGATTATCTTGTTTACAGTATAAAAACTTAGATGTTCCGTTTTTGTCTACCATTGATTTGCACACATAATTTGCACAATTGTAAGTAATTACATCATGTGAGTCTCTACCATTAAACCTGACCCTGTTTGTTCACAATTTTCCGTACTTCATTTGGCTGATAACAAGTACTAATAACAAGGAGACAATCAAAAACACATGAAAATGGCATTATACATACTTTATTATTAATGCAACACAGATGTGACAAGCATGATGAATCATCAACACACTGTTTTCTTAAGTGGACAC
>NW_015505723.1:345247-383468 GCF_001515645.1 Sinocyclocheilus grahami | reverse complement strand
ACCTCTCCTTTTTGAGCGCAATTTGTGTGTGTGTGTGTGTGTGTGTGTGTGTGTGTGTGTGTGTGTGTGTGTGTGGATGCTTCCTGGTAGGGATGGGCGTATCGATCCAAAGTATCAAACAAAAAATATCGATACTAAGGTGTGTTTTATTTACCAGTGATTTTGTTAATTCAACAAAAAAAATTGAAAAAAGAATGCGTACAATATGCATTGAATTGGACGAATAACCTTTGTTAGCAAGTAATTGTATAGGATATAACTATTTTCCTGCTCATCACGAACACGCAAATGTTGCAAGACAGAACCAATCCATCACAGAGAGCGTTCACTCACTTCTGACAGTGCATTCAAACAGGGCTGCGTTTCCCAAAAGTATCATAAGAAAGCATTAAAGCTTTTGGGAACGGCAGCCCTGAACAAAGCTTATCAGAGGAAAGAGAAAAAAAAACATATGTGTTTGAGTTATTTCACAATAAACAAACTGAAATTGTTGCCTTAATAGTTTGTGTAATTACAGTTATTTAAATTGAACGTTGAAAGATAATATTGATCATGTTCTATTCTGTAATGTTAATAGAAATCATACACTGTCAGAATAAAAATGTTGCATTTCATGCATGCAACAGCCTGTCACTGGCAGTCCCTAATGAAAATGAACCATGGTTTTACTAAAGTGACCATAGTTCAACTGTAGCATTTGTAGATTTGAATCATGTGTAAACAAAAAACGTATTTGAACTATGTGTAAACAAAAATATAACCTAATAAGCTGCAATTAAGGCGTATTGAATGTTAAAATGCGTTTTAAACAAAATACTTATCATTACCCATTTTACTCTCTCATACGCTGGCAGAAGTGTTCCTGGTGTGGGCTCATGCTGCTTGTTGACCTATCCTTTGAGAGCGCAATTTGTGTGTGTGTGTGTGTGTGTGTGTGTGTGTGTGGATGCTTCCTGGGAATCCAAGGAGCCTTGCCTCCATTCTACAGAGCAAAGAAATGAGTCAAAAAAGAAAAAACTCACAAAGAATTGATGTTACGTAATAATCACGTGAACGCTATCTTTTTGTGTTTAGGGGTCAGTGGAGGACTGTGTACATGCTGGTTTTCCTGAAAATCAAGGCCATGGGTTTGGTCTTTGAACTGTTCTAGTTCTCTTACAGCAAGAGCTAAGCTCAAAAGTAGACTTAACGATTTCAGCTGGCCTTGTTTTTTATTTAGTGCGTTTTTATCAGAAACCTGCGGGCAGCAGATTGAGACGCGTTCATTTAGCATACATCATACACACTGCATCACATAAAATGTTATCAATACAGTTTCTTTAATTATCAGCTCTATTTTTGTAAAAGTAGATAGCTAATAATCAGCATGTTTTAATTTAATGCATTAGCAGCCATTTTGTTTGAAGACAGTGCTGCATATATTTTAATTAGAACAACAAATTATTATAAAAAAATATATATCCACTACTTGGGATTGTCCTAAATTTGTAAGATTCAGTAAGATTTTTTAAATGTTTTTTAAAGAATTCTCTCTTCCCACAAAGGCTGGATTTATTTGATCAAAAACAGGCTACAGTAAGAGTGTAATATTGTCAGATATTTTTACAATTTAAAATATTTTTTATTTTATTTTAAAACCTTTAAACTGTAATTTCCTGTGATGGCAAATCTGAATTTTCAGCATCATTACTCCAGTCTCAGTGTCACATGGCCCTTCAGAAATCATTCTAATATGCTGATTTGGTGATGTTGAAAACAGTTGTGCTGCTTCATAATTTGGTAGAAACATTGCTACTTTTCCCCAGGGTTCTTTATGTTTAAACTTATGGTTGAAGTTTAAATGAAGAAACTTTTTTTGAAATAGAAATCTTTGTAACATTACGGAACAATTTATGCATCCTTTCTGAGTTAAAAGAATTTATGTATTAGTGTATATTTTAGCACACATGCAGTTAGACAGAATTACTAAGTCAGTAAAAAATGCTAATAATGTTCCTTTTTAAAAAGGAAATCAAAACTCAATTACTCAAGCTTCCAACGCAGCATTTAATAAAGAGCACCGACACCTACACACTTTCCATTTCAGCTTTAAATAGCTGCCAGTACAGAGAAATTATTAGGATCAAACAGAATTGTTTGTCCCTTGTGAGCTGAACAATATTTCATTCCCTTATTTAACCTTTTGCAAAAATCTTTCAACAAGTGTAATCAATTCTCTGAAGTATAATTTCCGATGGGGACAGCATGTAAAGTGGTTTTAAAACACATCACCTGTAAAATCCAAAGGTTTTCTACCTCCTATCTCTTGTTTACCTGGTTGCCATGACCTGCTCTGAAGAGTGACCGCCAGTATCGACCTGGCTGTCTTTAATTTGTTTACCTCCTCTTTTTTTGTCAGAACCACAGACAGTGAAAGCAAGAAGGACACAGGAAGTCAGAGATACATCAGCGAGGGGATGCACCCAGGCTACTTGTGATGGGGCTAAACTTATTAATCAGAGGACTGGTTTGAATTTTGGTAAGGACTACTTAATAACTGATTATAGTCTTTTTAGTTTCCACAAGAAACAATTTTCCATGTCTATTGCTCTAGTGGTTTATAGCCTAATCAAGCATTTCTTTCTATTATTAGTAGTTTCAGTTGAGTTTCCTGTCCTCTCTTTCCTGTTTAATAGAAAAGCACCTCA
Organism: Sinocyclocheilus grahami; assembly: GCF_001515645.1. Lineage (NCBI taxonomy): Eukaryota > Metazoa > Chordata > Actinopteri > Cypriniformes > Cyprinidae > Sinocyclocheilus > Sinocyclocheilus grahami. The sequence goes on along the minus strand of NW_015505723.1, from coordinate 380,781 downwards.
CATCAGACTTGACATCTTGTACAGTTGCTCGTATTTTATCCTTCCTTAAGTGTAATATTTAAGGCTACAACAAGGAATTTTTGTTAGAATAGTAGTTTTAGATACTGAAAAAAAGAAAGAGATGGAAAATATAAAAAAGGGTATTTTAAGAAAGAAAGAGAAGGAGAAGCAGCCTCACATATGTATCTTAGAAAAACATCACACTTTGTCCTTTCAGCTCAAGGCGGACTGGAGGAAAGAGGAAGGTATTTTTTATTTTTTAGGAAGGAGTAGGCAGAACAGCGGGGCGGAAGCAAACAGAACAAGGAGGAGAGAGTTTGAGAAAGACAGTGGGAGGTAAAAAAAAAGACTTAGCTTAAAAAAGACAAAAACAGTCTTTTGGTGGTTGCTTATGAACAGATAGTACCTTAAGTCATGCTGGCTGCGTGTGTGTTTCCATGGTGATGTCTGGAGGGCAGACCAGCCGAGAGGCTGCTGGTGCCAGGCAGCGACGCAGGACCAGCCCGAGCCCGGAGAGAGAAGACCTGGAGGGACTTTCCTCACCACCCACTGCCCACAAACTCTCACCCATGTACCCTAAGGAGGAGCACAGCACGGGGGGGATCAGTTCCTCTGTCAACTATCTTGATGGAGTCTACGAGTTCCCAAACCCCACACAGACCTACGGCACCTCGTCACCCGCCGAGCCTGCCTCGGTTGGATACTACCCGGCTCCCCCGGACCCCCACGCGCCCCCTGCTGAAGAACATCTGCAGACCTTAGGCACCGGATCCGGCAGCCCTCTTATGTTTGCACCCTCCGGCCCTCAGTTGTCCCTATACCTGAACCATCATGGGGGACAACACTCGACCCACCAGGTGTCTTACTACCTGGACAGCCCTCCTTGCACCGTCTACAGGTCAGTTCAGCTTTAAATACCAGCTTTGGTTGTGGTCATGTTTTGGACACTTTTGTAGGTGAAGAATTCAAACAAAAGTTTTGAATGAACAATTTACAAGTTCATGAATTTATTATACACAACTTTAAGAGATATATTGGATATATATATTAGGGGGAAAACTATGTAAGATGTTTAAGATTATAAAACAGACATGAAAATATTGCCAGGTGTCCAGTTAATCAGATGAGGTGGTTCTGGAGGTCATTTACACCAGATTTCTGATTCATCAAGGCATAATATTTGGTTTAGCACTCAAATCTTGCTTGGATACCTGCTTACCAAGGTTCATTTTTACTAACAACACCTTACATAGACAAAGCCTGGTGAAACAATTCTGGCACATTGTACACTTATACATTTTGTGAACATGTTTAATTTGGAAACAAACCATGACTAATTGATGTAATAAATTGAGTACCATTATTAGCCAACACTTGAACATTTAAACTAAACTTTTTAGTTTTTTTTTTAGTTTTACAATATTTTAATATTGTTTTTCTTGAGTAAACATCTTTTTAATGTGCCTAATGGGTTATGGCTATAGATTTGTGGGTTGTGTATGACCAACATTTAATGCTAGATGGTCATGATGGCATTTGTTTTCTTTTTGAATTGAAGAACGAGTATTACTTCATATTACAGTGGTTTACACATTTTTTTCCCCCTGCAGGACATGTTGAGTGCTCTCTGACTAATTATGGTTTGTTTTATTTGTTGTTATTTTATGTTCTAGGTTTGTGCTGTTAATTATTAGAATTTCTTGACTTCTTGGAAAGAAGAAGGTTAGGATTTTTAACATTTGCAGAGCTTCTGATCAAATTCTGTCTCTAGACCTTGAGGAAAGTACAATTAGTGAAAACAACAGTGGTACTGTCTGAACACACAGGGAGTACTTTTTTTTTTTTTTTTTTACTTTCAGAAGAACTGAAAGGAGATCTAGTACAGTTAATGGATTAAAAAAAAACTATTATTTAAAAACTATTAAACTATTATTAGTAAAGCCTAATGTTTAAATTAGTTGTTTACTTCTGACGGATGAGAATATTAATTCATCCACTGCTTTAGACTGCTTGGGGACCCCAGTTGTCATCTGATGACATTGGACAGCACTGCAGTTCATTTTTGAGGTTATGCAATAAATCTGTTGGACATCAGAATTAAAGATAAAATATTTACAAACACTAGAACAAGAGGTCAGAAGGAAATGGGGATGGTCACACTTGTCCCGTTTTGCAGTCACGTACATATTCTCCATGGATATCACAAATTTGTATCTAAAGATATTTTATATACATGGTCTATAATTTATATTTAGTTATTTATAGGAATGCACAGTTTTATGGTACCATATCGGTTATCGGACGATATTAGGGATTATTTTTTAATTATTATTTCCCATATCTGCCATTTATTTGAACATTTATATGCTCATTTGAAGTTCATCTTAAATACCACTAATAAATGTAATAAATCATGTTGTGTGGCCTAAATTCACTTGCAACTTTTAACCTAACTGATTTTAGATTTTATTGTTTAATTTTTAACGTATTTAGATAAAATAGAATCGATTTTAATATCTACAATAAGATAGAAGAAGACATAGGCCAGAATTTAAATAGCTATGCTGCAGGAAGCGTGAATGACAACCCATCAGCCAGTTTCTCTGCTGTGGTGAGTTATCCTGGTTTCTATCATCATCCACTCTATCTTGACATTTTCCCCTTTTCTGTCTGTAGGCCCAGTGTTGTGTGTTCTCAGCAGGCAGGTGTTGGTTTGTGTGAGGAGCTGTGCAGTGCCACTGACAGACAGGAGTTGTACGCCGGATCAAGAGCCGCAGGAGGGTTTGATTCCGAGAAGGAGACACGCTTCTGTGCGGTGTGCAGTGACTATGCGTCTGGCTATCATTATGGAGTGTGGTCCTGTGAGGGATGCAAAGCTTTCTTCAAGAGAAGCATTCAAGGTAGCCAGTCTTGCTTTTCTGAATATCAGCGTGACTATGAATGATTCTGCTACAAGTTTTGTTTTAGTGTTTGCGAATGAATCGGTTCAGTATATTATTAAATACCACTTAAAAAGAAATCCACTGTCGCCACCTACTGGCGTATCGATGTAAGAAAGAGTCCCCTAAAATATCTACCAAGAATGCATAGACAGAAACTTTTTTGAGTGGGGAATTGCTTAGCTTGAGTGCCACGTTGTTAGAACGCCGTATCATGCACAAAATAAATAAATAAAAATACAGACGAAAAATAAAGAAACTCGAGTGCAACGGGCAAACACGTCTAGCCTAGCGCATGCATGTTTACGTAGAAAAATAATGGAAAACGCGTTCTGTGTTAAGCAAACAGCCCCTCAGTGCTTTTAAATCACCACTCAGTCAGTCAAATTCGAGGAACTATTCGAGGTAATAATGGTAATTTTAGAAGACCTTTCAGATGTATTTAATTATAAAACACTTTATAATCTATAACATTTATTAACAACTTATTTAATATTTTCTCTAAACCTTCTTGTAGGCTATATTAAGACAAGCACCTGCAATTATGGTCAAATTAAAGATACGTTGTGTGTGAATTTCAGGTTATAATGTAAGCATCTTTATTGACTCTTTGTGTTTAATAAAATAAAAAAGACTGATTAGTGAAATTAAAGAATGATTTAATAAAAAAATGAGAATGATTAGTGTCTCTAATTGGCCAGTTTAGCTAAGGCCTTAAAACACTTCTTATTTACTGGTACAATATTGCATGATTTGTAGATTTAGTTTACACTTTGCAAAAACGTTTGCAGTTAGTTTTTAATATTACATTCTTAAGGGCTCTACACTTACATTTCTTTTCTTACTTAAAAAAAATAATTTGGAACAGACACCTTCTGATCAATGACAGAAATTAACATTCCCATTGACATTTGACTACTTAAAGTTTTTTTGTTTTTTTTGTTTTTACTTTTGTAATGCCATTTTTCTAACTTTATTAAATGTGTCATCTTTTGTGCCAAAATTTTAGATTTATAAATTATTATTAAAAATTTTAATTAAACAATAAATGTAATTAAAATAATAAGATACAATCAGGAAGAATAAGTTACCAGTCAAATTAAATCAGAATCAACAATTCATCTTTGCATGGCGCAGAAGAGCACAAATGTGTCATTAAGGAATATTTACAGAATTTTTGACAAGACTCAGAGGTGGCATTAATGCATCTCATAATAACAATGTTATGAGATTAATGTTTTAAATATAAAGTTTTGAATATAGAAATTTAAATGATTAAATGACTCAATTTATACTTTAAAAATGAAACTGAAACCGCCAGTAGGTGGCAGCAAGTCACTGTCTTTGTCACTGAATCATTCATTCAATCGATTCGTTCAAATGGCTGATTCATTTAGGAACAAAGCAAGTGACTGTCTTTATAAATGGATCATTGAATCATTGACTCACTAGATTTGCTCAAAAACAAAGATTCATTCATAAACGATACAGCGCTGTGGCAAAGACTATATGTAGATTCGCAGTGGCTAGGGATGGGCGATACCACTTATTTTGTTTTCGATACGATACCGATATTTTTCAAGGCAGTATCGTCGATATCGATACGATACTTTTGAACTAAACTTTTAAATTATGAAATTTATTAAATTACTAAGAGTAAAATGGGTAATGATAACTACTTAACTTTGTTTAAATCGCATTTTAACATTCAATATGCATTAATTGTAACTTATTAGGTTATATTTTTGTTTACACATGGTTCAAATATATTTTTTGTTTACACATGATTCAAATCTACAAATACTATAGTTGAACTACAGTCGCTTTAGTAAAATTATTTAATTTAATTTAATTAGTTAATTTTCATAAGGGACTGCCAGCGACAGGCTGTTGCACGCATAAAATGCAAACTATTTATTTACTAACATAGGTTTTTCATCCAATTCAATGCATTATTTTTTTGTTAAATAAACAAAATCACTAGTAAATAAAACACACCGTAGTATCGATATTTATTGTTTGAGTATCAATACTTTCGATACTCGCATCAGTATCGATATATCGATACTTCGGATCGATACGCCCGTCCCTAGCAGTGGCTCAGCTGTGACTGTTTTTGAACTATATTTTTGTTGAGCAAAATAGATAACAGTGTTCCTAAAATGTAAGTCACTTAATTAACGCCTATTAACTTTTGTATAAAATCACAAATGTATAAAACTGTTGTATAAATTCAATTTCACATTTGCAAACTCTCTTTATAATCATTAAAAGCTGTTACCCTCCTTAGTTCATCGCGATCTCACAAACTTCCATTTTAATGAATGACGCTCTCTACACTGCACACTGAATCTATTATTTACATGTCTCTACACTTTGTTTGTTACAATGAATGACAAAAATTTAGTCTGCTTTCACGATCTGTGCTGTGAGGAGCAGCACGCGCAATGATAGAGAAGCATTTCTATTGGCTGCAGTCTGCAAGTATTATGGCAAAAGACTGCAAAACACAGCGCTACATTTATATGCTGAACTGGGATCGCTTTTATAGTCTTTTGAATGGATAAAATATAGAAATCACATTAATTTCCAAATAAACCTAACCAGTTGGAAGTGAAACGCCGACCCCCCTCGAAATTCACTGCTGGCAAAAAGAAAAATAGGCCTAATTCGATTTTCCTTGATTTTCTAATAGTCATTTTCAAGTCAAGGCCTTACGCTTCCAAATACAATTTCAGATGTGTGAATGCATGCCACAGATAATCATCCTTACATGCTCCCTACTGCCCTTCCTTTTAAAGCTGATAGAAAAAGGTGAAAATCAAAGTCTCCCATGTGCTAGATCTGATGAGAGGCTGCCTGATATGTACAATGGAAGCACACAGATGTTTCTGCTCGCACCTTATTTGCAGTTCTGTATTGCGTTGGAAGGGGGTGCAGATCTGGGTGGGTTTGGTGAAATGAGAGGCCGGGTAGATGTTTTGAGCTTGACCTTGACATGCAAGCTCCTGATGAGCTCTTTCCTGGGGCAGGTAACTGCTGATGACTTTAACTGCCATTCTGGTGAGGAAAACGGAGTAGAAAACTGGAGGAAAATTACTGGGTGTACCAGACAAATGAGTTTTAAGACACTGTATGAGGGGAATTATAGACAGCAAAGATGTTTAGGAGAGACAGACCATCAGGATAGGAAGGCAGAGAGAAGAGCGAATAAATACATTTTGGATTTGGGTTTCATAAAGGATAAAAAAAAAGTAGCTTATGTATAATTTAAGTTGCTTATATACAGATGTTTTAATATAATACGATTCCAGCAATAAAACAATAGTTACAATTCAGATCCCTATATTCACAGTCTTTAATACATTTTTAAAATAAAAAAATTACTTTAAAGAATCCTGTGGAGCCAGTGCTAAATTAATGTAAAATCACTTTCACTGTAAAATATATCTAAAATATACATGGTATAAACTGCACATATAATTAATATAATACAAACTACATAAAAACATATTAAAATAACTTGCCCATCAGAATGTTTTTATTGCTGAATCCTGATATACATTTTCCCTGAGTGAGCTGCCATTTGGTGGATACTGTTTTAGGCATTTGCGATTGTTAAAGTGATTTTGTTGAGCAATAGTTTCAGGGAGTAACCCGAGTCTTTCTAAAGGGCTCGGTGGTGATTTGCTCTCTACAGTTTCCAGGTCATTTGTGCTGGCCACCCAAAATAGCTTATTAACCCAAAATGTGTTTACAACCATTATCTTGTTCACATCCAAATTTTCATATGTTTTGGATTCTCTGTTGTAGAATATGGCATTATGATTATGTTCATGGTTTTATACAGTGGGTTGGATGTCAGTGTGTATGTGTTTTTGTGTAGGTCTGTGACATTTCAGGCTGAGACACAATCATCTAATTTAAAATTTCATTTGGAGCGCTGGAACAGCATGTACCTGCTCTCAGCGCTTAACCAGATCCAAGGCCGTTGATGCGCTGCACTGCACTCTTTGTTGCTTCTGACAGAACAGTATAAAGTTAAAAAAGGAAAGCATCTCTGAAAGCTGATCTTAAAAAAGTACTTTACTGTTTAAGCAAGAATCCAAGGGTAAAGCAATGATCAAAAACAAGCTCTACTTCATTTTTCTGCCTCTAGGTCACAATGACTATGTTTGTCCGGCAACCAACCAGTGCACTATTGACAGAAACCGCAGGAAGAGCTGCCAGGCATGCAGACTACGCAAGTGTTATGAAGTAGGCATGATGAAAGGAGGTACATAAAAGATTTCTCTTCCTTTCTCTCTCTTTATGTATCTAGTGAATTGGTGGGTTTTTGTTAAATGTGAGCCAAAATCATCACAATTAAAAGAACCAAAGACTTAAACTACTTCATTCTGTGTGCATTGAATTTATTTAATACACGAGTTTCACAATTTGAGTTGAATTACTGAAATAAATGAACTTTTCCACGACATTCTAATTTATTGAGATGCATAATTTATGTATCTGTCATGATCTCCCACATTTAATGCAGCATCTAGAGTAGAGTTTCCCCTACTTCTGTCTAGGGTTGGGTAACATTCTGAATTTAATAATGGACTCCCTTACAATAAATATGTGTACATTTGAATAGAATTGGAATTGGCCACAAAAGTGAATGGTTACTTTATGTACTTATTATATACTATTTTATTTATAAAACCTTTTCCATCTTGGTTAATGTTTGTTAAAGGGGTCATATGATGCTGCTAAAAAGAACATTATTTTGTGTATTTGGTGTAATGAAATGTGTTTATGCGGTTTAAGGTAAAAAAAAACACATTATTTTCCACATTCTGTACATTATTGTTCCTCCTCTATGCCCCGCCTTTCTGAAACACGTCGATTTTTACAAAGCTCATCGGTCTGAAAAAGCGAGGTGTGTTGTGATTGGCCAGCTATCCAGTACGTTGTGATTGGCAGAATATCTCAAGCATGAGACGGAAATAAAAGTGAGGAACGGCCGGCAGGCTGAGTGAGCAGAGGTGGCGGATTTGACGAAGGAGCGTCTGGAGGGCTTGCGGCAACCACACGTGACGATCCCGGGCTGGACTCCGCTTCGTCTACGGTGAAAGCCGATCCGGCAATCCACAGTGCAAACCGCAAAGTTGCAGTATTTCCTCAGCAACCAGCACGGATCAGCTCCAGGCATGACAAAGCCATATCGTCCTCTTTTGGAAGGCCAAACAAAGTAGTTTCGCTTTCACAACAAATCACACAGCGCCTTCACGACATGGTGGCGGCAACAACAATACTACAGCGAGAATAAAAGTTACGCCTTCTTTCTTTGCGTGAACATTTGGGTGGTGTTATGCAAATCTTCCCACATAGTGCGGTAGATATGTGGGGGAGTGTTAGAACGAGCCGTTTTAGGTAGGCGTGGCTGACTCTTAACTTTTATAAAGAATATCTCTTTGGATTTGAGACTTTAGTCTTTGCAACTTTACAGATCTTCTTTATGCACCAAGAGCTTGTAACACTTCAAAGAGAAAGGAAAAATTGAAATAGCATCATATGACCCCTTTAATTTCTTAAAGGGGTCATATGTGTGTGTGTGTGTGTGTGTGTATGTGAGAGAAAGAGATAGAAATTAAATAAACATTTAATTTATATTTAACATATTAAATTATGTGTTATATATTTTACTATTTATAATTATGCAAAATATTAAATACAATTTTGTAATTTGCTTCTACCTACAGGCCATCAGAACTCTAAACACTCTGTAATGCTCACTCACACTCACAAATATGTATACACTACACGTATACCTCATGATGATTATTTTCCTTTACAAAGAGCATATGCACTTTAAAAACATACTACACTTTTTTTTTATTATTATATTGCACTAATGTAAAATGCCTGAGCCTCAACCTAAGTATTTCAATGTGCAAATTGTCACTGACATTGTACATATGATAAATAAACTTGAAATTTAAAGTATACTTTTCCATGTTAATTGTTTAGGGATAATTCACACTGAAAAACAAAGAAGAAAAATCAAACATAGTTTGAAATATGGAAATAATTCACACTGAAAACAAATACTTAAAAAATCTGACTGGTTTGAATCTGACTAATTCAAACTGGTAGGCTATACTTTAAGTCTGCTAAATTGGAACAACTAATTTTGTACTTGATGCACTTAACCCTCTGGTGTTGAAAAAAAAAGTTAGAAAATTGTAAAAATCACTATTCATTGGAATGGTACGAAACTTTGTGACTTTTATGGCAGTCGCTATGTGAGCCCCCACCCCCCCTTGATTCGCAAAAAGCTAAATGGTCATTATAATAATAGTCACACTTGTGTTTTTCGCGTTCAAAAATTACCGCCATAGGAAATGAATGGGAAAAATATGAAAATACAAAGATGTTTTTGTGTGTACAATCTACAAATCAGCCACAATGCAGAAAAAAAGAGCACAGCAATGAAGGAGTGACAAAATTGTGCCTGAAAACACTGCTCAGTAAATAAGGAATACACAGCACTATATGGCTATAACAGGTGGTATTACAGGTGATTTTCATTTTTTTTCCACAAGGTGGAACAAATCTGCCTCAATTCAATGCATTTTAAATACTTTTGCTCTATTTTTAACTTAAATATTGCATAAATTAAAAAATTATGTACATATTTTTTAATAATTTGTTTTACATTTTATACAGAAAATAGTCCATAATTTAGATATTAATATTAATTAGTAACATGAAATGCAATCAAAATGCAAAATATTAAAGAAAAAAACATTATTGAAATGAAATAAAATGAGTACACGATTATGGTCTGTTTTGACCGGCCAACAACACAAGTGTGACTCCCAAATGACCAATACCAGAGGGTTACTTGTGTGAAAGTAGTGCTGAAGTCCAACTAAAGATATACTGAAGATCATACAATCCTCATCAATAGTGACATTAAAACACATTTTAGGCTTAATATTAAGAAATATGCATTGTGCACAAGTAGTACTCCCAAATAAAATGTAATTATAATTTTTAATCCGTAAGTCTCAAGTGATTTGTCAGTAAATATGTTAATAGATTTGATCTATACTTAATATGAAATAAAATATATTTTAAATATACTAGGGTGTTCACATGTACTGCAGTCTTTAATTTGTCTCTGTTGTCAAATAGTTTGAAAATAGGATATAGTAAAATTAATAATAACCTACATGTTTTCCATTGCAGGTAATCGTAAGGACCGCGGAGGCCGCGCTATCAGGCGTGATAGGAGGAGGAGCGGTAATGAAGATCGTGTCAAGAGCTACAGTGAGCAGTCTAGCTGCACCGGTCTGAGAACAGCTCCTCTGCAGGACAGGAGGAAGAGCAGCGGTGGTGTGGTCAGCGCTTTATGCATGCCTCCTGACCAGCTGCTGGTGTTGCTTCTGGGGGCAGAGCCGCCGGCCGTCTGCTCACGACAGAAACACAGCCGCCCATACACCGAGATCACCATGATGTCCCTGCTCACAAACATGGCTGACAAAGAACTCGTCCACATGATCGCCTGGGCTAAGAAAGTCCCAGGTAAAACCCTTTCAAAGATCAATTAAAGTTGCTTTAACTGAGAGTGCAACATCAAGGAAGGGGGTTTTAAATCAGAAGGAAGCACTTCTAGGAACAGAATCCCTGGTGACAGCCTTGCCAGTTCTTGTAACCATGGCAGCAGGTTTTGTCAGCACAGGTGGCAGAGATTCAAATGACGACAAGGTCACAGGCGCGAAGGTAAAGAAGATAGGTGTTATTACAATGATCTGTGCTGCGCCTCAGCTTGATTTGGCCTCCAGCTGAGTTTGCACACATTAAAAGACCTGCTGGGAGTTTTAAGGGAGCCATTATACAATATCTGATGTTCAGATGTCTTAGTTAACCCTCCACGGAGAAGGAAACAATTTAACTCATGAGATACAGTGGATAAAACTTAAATGTTGTTATATGTGGGTTACACCCCTAAAAATTTCAGGTTCCATAATTATTTACTGGAAGGTGGTAATCATCACTCTTCTAACCCTCTTATACATCATAGAGGAAGATCATTTCAATTATAGGCATGAAATATGCTGAAGTGGTGAATCATTTTACTAATAGTACTAGTATTAAATGTGATTTGCAACCCATCCTTGTGCTACAGACTTGAATGATACCTCAAATCATGCAGCTTGATGAGAAGAGGTATGCTGTTACTTTCCAAAGTGATGATAGGTGAAAAATCTTGAGTGTCCTAAACCATATCTAGGGACCAGAATGTCATAGAGCCAATTAAGTGACTGCCTAGCAACCACCCCTATTACAGCAGCAATAACCACAGAACAGCTGGCCAGAACACAGAATCATTTTGCAGATGCGCCACTGTTATTTTATTCAGAAAAAGTAAAAGTCTATTTTACCGTGTTATTGTTCTTGCTACACAACATACCCTACTATTTAAAAACTTGGGGCTGTTGGATTTAAAGAAAAATGTTTTTCAAAGTCTCTTATGATGGCTGCATTTATTTGATTGGACTACAGTAAGAACAGTAATTTTGTGAAATATTACAGTTAACTTAAAATAACTGTTAACTCTACTTAAAGCCTTTACTCCAGTCTTCAATGTCACACGATCATTCAGAAATTATTCCAAATGCTGATTTGATGCTCAAGAACATTTCTTATTACCCTTTAATTAAAATTAACATTATAAATGCCTTTACTGTCACTTCTGAGCACTTTAATGCATCCTTGCTGACTAAATGTAATAATTTCTTCTAAAGACAAAATTTGACTGACCCCAAATTAGTGAACAGTAGTGTATGAAGCATGAGGTCTCTGTTCTCTCCAGGCTTCCAGGATCTCTCTCTGCACGATCAGGTTCAGTTGTTGGAGAGCTCTTGGCTGGAGGTGTTGATGATCGGCCTCATATGGAGGTCTATTCATTCACCTGGAAAACTCATCTTTGCTCAGGATCTCATCCTGGATAGGTACTGGATGTTCGGCACCTCCTCTTGTAGGCCACTGTAAAATAAGTATTTCCACTTTTTTGGTATACATCCATATTGGAACAACTCGTTTAGTGAGGCTATAATAAAACTCGAATCCAATTTAATGACACAATTTAACACATTAAATTGTTTTGATTACATTTAGCCTCGCTTGACTGTTAGGAATAATGGAAAAGCACTAACATGCCGTGACAGAAACCTGCGGGGACACCTGTTATACTTTAATGAAACTCCCGACTTTATTTTAGTCTCAGGCAATCTTACTTGATACTGATGCTGTGAGGGTGATTGTGGGCTTTTCGAGATGTCATACTGACCTGATGCATTACCTCTGCATGTGCTTATTTTTTGCCTCAATTTCATAAAGAACATTGAGTTGCATGTGGTTTTGTCCCCTTGCAGACGGGATCTGGCCCAGCAGAGGGCCGGGCCTAATAAAATGAGATTGAATGATTATGAAACGAAAACTAGATTGTTAAAAAGGATGTGAACTGTTTATCTGAGTGCCTAGTGCTCCTCTTCAGAAGACCATGTCACAAGTAGATAGTAATTAGGACCCGGTTGGGAACAGGCTCTTTAAAGGGCTTCTGAAGAACAGCGTCATCACTGACTAAAGGCAATACGAATCTAATCAAAACCAGCATCTGTAAAAAGTAAAGAGTCGTGAGCTTGGTGGTTTAATAAAGCATCCTGGAGGACGAAGGAGAAAGAGTGAGTAAAAATTTGGATGGGACTGAAAAGATAATATGGCTGAATCAGACAAAGCAAGGACACTGCTAAGATAGGATAAGAACTGATGAAAGACAAATGAGAGTTTACAGAGTCCATTAGAGGTCCAGTCTTTAAGTAAACAGTAAACAGCATATGCAATGTTTACAGCGTCACTAGAGGAGGTGGGGGGGAAACAGAGCTGTTTTAAGGCACATGTCACAGTAAATGGTACAAACAATCTCCCAGCACGGATAAAGTGCAGGTCTACCTCTTTACAGGAGTGAAGGAGAATGTGTCGAGGGGATGGCTGAGATTTTCGACATGCTCTTGGCAACTGTGGCTCGCTTCCGTAGTCTCAAACTCAAGCTGGAGGAATTCGTATGTCTCAAAGCCATCATACTTCTCAATTCTGGTGAGTCTGCAAGTCACAGAGAGTGAATGAACTTGGCGATTTGGGTACTTTGGAAATAAAATACACTTTGGAGCTTCCAGTGGCATATATTATATTATTAAATGCTCCCTGGAATAATTAATTCCATTACACATGGCCTCATGTTCTGAATACTGTTTAAACATCTTTCTTTCATCTTAGAAATATCGCCAGATTACGTCCAATGTTGTCTTTCCCTGTTGCTGAGAAGTTGATTAACACCTTTGTTTTCTCTTGAATTGACTATTGCAATGCTCTGTTGGCCGGGGTATCAAAAGCTACCCAAAACAAATTACAGGTCATGCAAAACTCTGCTGCCAGAATCCTATCTAAAACAAGGATAAGAGATCATGTCACTCCTATCTTGGAGTCTTTGCATTGGCTTCCTGTTAGGTTTAGGGTTGATTTTAAGTTTCTGATGCTCACTTACAAGGCTCTGCTTGGTTTGACACCGCAATATCTGTCAGAGCTTTTAACTCCATATACCCCAATCGTTCTTCTGATACTGGATTGTTAATTGTTCCGTCTACCCGCCTAAGATCGATGGGGAATAAGGCTTTTTCTTCTCTAGCTCCAAAACTATGGAATTCTCTTCCTACTGAAATAAGGCAGGCAAATTCTCTTAACATTTTAAAATCTCGCCTTAAAACTTATTTCTTTAGTGTAGCTATTACTTACATTTTTATATAATGTGGTTTAAATGTGTTTTTTGCTTATTTTTATACATTCTTATATGGTGTATTTTGATGTTTTATTTGTTATGTTAAGCGGTTTGAGAAGTAACATTTAAAGGCGCTATAGAAAAATAAAGATTATTATTATTATTTGATTCTGACTGGTCAGTCATGTAGGATCAACCTTCAATATGTGATCAAAAACTTAGCAGAGCTATGCTAAGCCAGTAGAATACACTGTAAAAAACACACAAAAAGGTATTTCATTTTTTAGCTTTTTGTTGTATGTAATTAAAACATTTAATGAACAATTAGACAGTATTTACCACAAAATAAACCACTTCAGAATTACACTTCTGTTCAAAAGCTTGGGGTCTGTATGATTTTTTAAAAATGTTTTTGAAGGAAGTCTCTTATGCTCAGCAAGGCTGCATTTATTTGATCAAAAATACAGTAAAAACAGTAATATTGTGAAATATTATTACAATTTAAAATACATTTTCTGTATACATAGTAAATATTTTTGTGGAAAATTTGATCCAGGATTCTTTGATGGAAGTGTAAAAAAACAAAACAGCATTTATTTGAAATAGAAATCTTTCGTATCATTAGAAGTGTCTTTAACATGACCTAGGTGTAACAACCCTAAACATGTCTTAGGTGTCAGTTAATATAATAAACGCTTTAATGGTTATTGCTTATCTTTTCTGTCTGGTCAGGTGCATTTTCATTCTGCTCCAGTCCAGTGGAGCCCTTGAGGGACAGCTTCATGGTGCAGTGCATGCTGGACAACATCACTGATGCCCTCATTTACTGCATCAGTAAATCGTGTGCCTCGCTGCAGCTGCAGTCCCGCCGTCAGGCCCAGCTCCTGCTGCTGCTCTCAAACATCAGACACATGAGGTAAAGAGCAAATAAGATGATTAACACAAACATCATTTCATACACACTACCATTCAAAACAAAAAGACTGCTTATATTACAGTTATGCACATTATATCTGCTTTCTTTTTTTTGAAAGCAACAGAGGAATGGAGCACTTATACCGAATGAAATGTAAGAATCGAGTCCCGCTGTATGACCTTTTGTTGGAGATGCTAGACGCTCAGCGATTCCATTCTTCAGGAAAGGTGCAGCGACTGTGGGCACAGAGTGAGAAAGACCCCCCATCTACACTCACAACCAGCAGCAGCAGCCTCTCCAGAGGTCCTAGAGCCATGCTGCCCAACACTGCCTTTCACAACCAGAGTCCAGACCCCTGAGCTGTGTACAATCCAAAAACTGAAGAATGTGAAGACTGAAGCAGTCAGTGCTGTCTCTCCTTGTGCCTTATCAAAGTCCACTTTAGATTCTGAAAGACCCATCTAGAAAAATGTAAAAACATATCTGTTGAAATGGACAGGTTAAGAACAAGGCTCCCAAACACTATACATCTGTGGTCACTTGATTCATTAGTTTTGAAAGACATTTTGAAAAAGTGTCATACTTGTTAAAAAAAAAAAAAAAAAAAGAAGAAAAAAAAGGGCTTTTGTGGCACGCTGAGAGACAGATTTATGTAGAAGCTGCTAATTATTCTTCTTCTTTTCTTTTAATGACCAATGGAGCGACAGCTATGACATCACAAACTTACTTAAGCTAAACAAACAAACCAAAAAATTAAAAAGGAAAAGAAAAAAACAATCAAGAGCAGGTGGCTTGTGAAGTACTGTACATCATAAAGTAGCATTTCTGACTGACAGCACAGATTTGACAGTGAAATGTCAATATAACGTCACCTGTTTTTAGTACAGTAACTTAATAATCCTTGGTAGCTAAAGTTTAAGCTTTAGTTACCAAGGATTATTAAGTTACTGTAGGGGTATGTTACCTTAAATGTAGAAGAACCGAAGAACTTCATATTGCAGCATCCGTGTTACACATTTTTCATGTTACTATTATTATATGCATTATAGCAATAACAATAAGTATGTATAATTACAAGCAGCGCTTAATATAAAAAACTGAATAGAAAATACTTAATATAAAACAAACTGAAAACAGGAGAAAAGTTACTCTTGGAAAAAAAACAAGAAAAAAATAAAATGATGTGATATACTCTCGCAATCAGAGATGTATTTATCAATAAAAATCACTGCTCTATTTTTAATATGTTAAAGAAGTAATTTTAACTCACATGGGGGGAACTGCTCAGTGATTAGTGGTGACATTAGTGGCATCTTTTTGTCCAAAGATGTTTGCTTATTGGTTGGTTATTATGACAAAAATGTTACATCCTATTTTTGCTGTGTTAAAGTGCTGTAATTGGTTTTATGCCCATGTTAATTGACATGTAAATGCTGATTTTTAGAAGCATTGTGACGGCTTGATATGAATAACGGCCTATAATCACTGGTACGCATTCAATGCAGGAACTGACACTGACTGCTTTACACTAGATTGCCATATTTTTCCTCAAATCTGTGAATGTGTATGCTCATAGTCCAGTAGACTAGTACATTACATTTATCAGCTATTACATTTGATACTTGAATGTTATGATTTGTACAGTATGTTTTAATTTTGAAGGACCTGAATGTGAAAATGTTAATTTGGCTGAATTAATTATAAAGGAAAAAGTAAAAAAAAAAAAAAAGTCACTTTAAAATTATACTTTTAACTTAACATAATGGGCAGACTAGCAGAATTTATATATATATTAAATGAAAAGATGTGTCTTTATTGTCAGCATTAGCAAACTGTACATACATAAATAGGCATAGACATTGTAATCATAATGTTTTTGTCACACTGTCATTGTCATAACACACAAATTAAGATACAGTAAGTAGATAACTGTAATAAAAAGCACGCATCTCTCATAGAGCTACATCGGTGACTGTTTTACATTTCTGAACAAAAAAAAAAAAAAACGTAACTCCATGCCATAAAATAAAAATACAATTTGAATCGCCATGCAAAATCTTATTTAAATAATATTCAAAATAACTTTTTTCTACAATTTTAAATAATACAAAAATAAAAATAAAACACTTTCCTCAGCCTAAGCAAATCATTTTGGCAATATTCTTGGACGGTATAAGTGCAGTACCTTATGCTTATGTCAGTGCTATTAAGTACATAATTATATACGATTTCATAGTTTTTCTTCAGTTTCCTTGGGACAGAAACGGTTAACCAGTTTTGCTGTCCAACACTAGTCTACATTGCAATGAGTTCAATAGTACACTGTTTAGTGAAAAATGAAATTAGCAGCATGAACTGTACAGGAACAGGAACAATCCGCTTTGGCTAACACTAGTCCATTCTGTGTCCTGCAGTGTAATATGAAGCAGATGAATGCATTAGTAAAGTCTCCTCCGCTCATACAGGCGGTGGGCCGTTGGTGTAGCGGAGCATGGGATGAAAAGACCGGGCAAAATTGTTCGCGTTTGCACAACTGTAATCCTGCTCAGTCATGGGCACCAGACAGGTCAGGCCCACTATGAGCAGCAGTAGGAGCTGCAGTGGCAGAGCCACCCGGAGCACTCGCAGCAGAAAGGGCTGGCAGCGAGCCACAGCAGCGCCACCTTGTGAACCGGAGGAACCAGAGCGAGACGAAACGCAGCCAGAAGCGCTGGGCAACCTACAAAACATCATAATAATACATCAGAATGTACGGATAGATTATAATGACACACAGAAATGTTGTGAGTAGCACAGCACTTCTACTATTCAGTTCATGCGAGGGTGATTCGTTTTTAAAAAGTATCCTTTTAAATCAGCGTGGTTATCGTTAACTTAAACTACAACTAAAACTATTCAAAACTGTTGTTGTGAAATAAAAGTAAGAAAATTAGAAATGTTGCTTTAGCAACTAACTAAAATAAGTAAGTTAATGTACTAAAATAACTAAAGTTAAATCTGAAATAAAAATTTAAGCTATATAGAAATAATAGACAATAAAAATATCAACTAAAATATAAAAGTAAATCGTAATCCAAAATATATAATATAATATAGTATAGGACTTTTCTCAACCCAAGGACACTTGCACTGACAACTCAATTCCCGTCCATCTTAAAGCAAATCGTTTTGATATTTGCATATATTGATACAATTAGTCACTCACTGACAGATGTCCATGTTTTATGGACAAACTGCACACATTAAATATTTTGTTTTTGGACAGATTTCACTTCCATCAAAGACAGTTCCATAATACTTCATAATATATTTCATTAAGAAGTCACAACAAACATGATATAATGCTTAACAAATCAGCAGTTCATGTGCATCTAAATATGAATATATGAAGTTTCACAGCCTTTCTATCTATTTAATATAAACTGAAAAATACTCTGTTAAGCATTACATACATGTTATGCTTGTTAATGTTGTTAATGAAAGGTATTAGAAAGTTTTACACAATATGGCTGCTTTTCTGTATTTTTGCTGTAAGGCAGAGATGAGTGTGAGAGCATCACAATGAATTGTTTGCACAACAAAATCAAACAATGAAAGCAACCAAAAATGACATGGTCTGGAAAATGACGAATACATTTCAGTATTTTCACATGGCATCAAGAATGGAGAAAGATTTTGAACATAGTTCACTTCAAAGGACACAAAGTTACATTGTCAGACTCAATATTATGTTCTTGGGGAAAATAACACATAAGATTACTAAGAATCCTTGACTGGGATCCAAAACAAATTCATTTCCTAGAACTGAACAACTCGTGTGGACTCCCACCTCAGAGGCTCTGGCCTCTGATCTGAATGCTTCTGATGGTATGGATCTGGAATGAGTTCCATCATCCCCCCCTGCATTTTAAAGCGCGAGAGACAGGTACCTGTGACGTGGAAGTCTGGCTGAGGATCCTGGTTCTGACACACTACATTTGCCTCGTAGCTGTTGTGCAATGAGCGAAAGGAAGGGAGGGGTAAAAGAAAGAAAGAATGTTTCAGTCCAGCAAATAAAGACAAAGCTTGTGGTGACAAGCAGAGACCTATAGCCAGGCCATCAGTATAATCACAAACCAGTAACAACAAAACAAAAGGCAGCAGCAAAATAGGTGGCAATGACAAAAAAAATCTTGCAAGGTGCAAGAAACCTGGCTTTCCACACAGACACCTTCAAACAAATCCACTCAAATTTAGCATGGATCCATTTGATTTAAAGCATGTCTGAAAAGCAAAGCCAGTGTTTCTTGTATAAATTTCATAAGAAGTAAAGTACTTCCAGAAATAAACGTCCAAAGTAACATATTTAAAGGGGGATGAGGAAGTGAGCAAATATTCCAGGGGATTTTGTCAGTGAGGTATATTAAACTGGAACCAACATGTCACAAAATATTCCCCTGTTATAAGCTCAACCGCCTCAATTTAGCAGGACAGTGACCTTCACGGCATGCCCGAAACAATATCAAAAAAGGAAGAGGGGATGCATTACCGATTGTCGTCTAGTGGAAATGCTGACCTCTGAAACAGGACTGACCGATCCAGAAGTATCTGCGTCATCCGTAACGGACCAGAGGGACGCGTCCTGTGAAGATCTGAGATTTAGCTTTGAGATGAATGGATATTATGGACAGTGTCTAATGTTGCTTTTTTTTAGCTGTTAAAACCGAACAAATGGTCGGTAAAAAGATTAATAACTAATGAATGTGCTTGTAGACTAACCTGTCTGTTCCCAGAAGCCTGGAGCTCTTTTTCTAGCAGTTCCAGGTCGGTGGCCACAGCTTTCAGGAGCAGGCGCAGACGGTTCCCGATGACGTGCACTCTCTCCTGGGCCTCCAGACACTCGCTGCCATGTGCCTGCACCAGCAGCTGTCCTGAGAGCTCCTGCAGACTGTCCACCTTCTGCTCAGTCTCCAACAGCTCCCGCTGGATTTGCTGCAGACAAATGTGTGTCAATGTAGTTTCGCTTGGTAAAATGAAACATTTGTGTTTCGAATACATTTTTGCCACATTTGGAGATTTTAATAACATTTTGACAATGGATGAACTCAAATTTCCTTAATGGAATGCTGGGTTAAAGTACAGTATATGGCAAAAAAAGCAAGTGTGCACTCTTCTAGGTGCCTTGACTCCAATTAAGACAAATTTTCCCATCCAGACACCTTTTTACATACTGTTTTCAACTTACAATGATGCTGGTTGCTCTATTCTTCATCTCTTATTCTGCATACAGTGTAGGTTAAGCAGGAGGCAAAATATGTATTCAAGCCATATCCTTCCATACCAAAAAGCAGTGACTTCACAGGTACCTTTAGTGCTCTGTAATGAGCTTGAAGTGTATGCCGATCTAGCCCTGATGCAATTGGGATAATCTCATTTCTCCGACGGTCGATGTTTTCCAGCCAGAGAAGAAGACCATGACTCAGCTCATGAAACTCCTGTAGAAAAGCAAAATTTGTGAGAGAATGACAGTATCTGCCTCTGTGCGTTTAATTTAATTACAATACCATTCAAAAGTTTGGAATTGGTAAGATTTTTTTTTCATGTTTTTTTTAAAGAAGTCTCAAGTATTTACTTGATAAAAATATTTTAAACATTATTACAATTTAAAATAACGGTTTTCTATTAGAATATATTGTAAAAGGGAATTTACTCCTGTGATGGCAAAGCTGAATTTTCAGCAGCCATTACTCAAGTCTTCAGGTCACATGATCCTTTGAAATCTTTCTAATATGCTGATTTGGTGCTCAAGACATTTCTTGTTATCATCAATGCTGAAAACTGTTTTGCTGCTTACTACTTTTCTGGAAACATTTATACTTTATTCCAGGATTCTTTAATGAATATAACGTTTAAAAAACAGCATTTATTTGAAATAGATGTTTGTTGTAACATTACAGATGTCTTTACTGTCACTTTTGATCAATACAATGCATCCTTGCAGAATAAAAGTATTAACTGTCCAAAAAAAAGAAAAACTTCTTCCAAATTTTTGAACAGTAGTGTAGATGTAGGTGCTGTCTGTGTATGTACCTGACACTGCATCAGAGCATCCTGAAGTGCTGTTCTCCAATCCTTAAGTGATTTTCCCAGTCGATCCCAGCGTGAGTTCATCTCCTTCAGTTTCGCTTTGAGATCCTGGCTCTCCTCAGAGTCTGACTGGAGTAGTGTGACACTATTTAAGTTGATGGACAGTAATTTGGATTTATGGGAATCCATTGCCTTCTGTAACTCCTGTTGAGACACAAGAGCAAAGCTTTTGTTAGAAATTTGTGTGTTGGTTTTAGAGACTGCATTGTGTTACCAAGAAATGATGTGTAGTTAGGTTCAAATCTCATTTTGATTAATCTCTCTGTTAAATTGCTCTAAAGGGAAGATTCACTTGCAGGATTTGGACTATATACACATGTGTTTTAGTTTGTGTGCAAGTAAAAATAACTGGTGAAATCAGATGCTCTCAGATTCTCTGTATGTGGGTCAGCGGGATGCTGTGGATTTCCTCTGGTTTATTTCTGTTGCCGACATCCTGCCTGATTTGAAATGCCAGTGTGTGTGTGTGTGTGTGAGCAAGACTTGTTTTACAGTGTAGACATGCGAGCAACCCACACATGGAGCTGCCAGTACCAAATGTATCTGTTTACAGCTTGGGCAGAGTTAACTATTATATTTACAGTAATATGAAATAGTACATTTGTACTTTTAGCAATAAAGCAAACAGAAGCAATGTAATTTTCAATACGTTTTTGGGGATTTCAGGTAACATGAGCACATTGACTCGATAGAAATTTTGAAAAGTTTGACTGTATGCCAATGAGTTAGGCTAATTCACCATGGGTCCTATTGGTATTTCTAATGGGCTTTCAATAGCAGTTCTTTATGTTGTAGAACAGGAAAGTCCCTGTGAGTAGTGTTAACCACAGACCTTACCCATAAATTGAAAACTGCTTTTTTATTTAACCCATTAGCTATTCCAGAGGGAATCCATAGCAAAATAGCCTTTGAGTTGGTTCATGAGTAAACAGCCTGATTAGATGTATAACAAGGTCATGTGACAATAATGTTGCTGGTTATGTTGAAATGGTTCAAATATTTTAATTCTATTCTGGGTTTTAGGACTACAAACAAAACAGCTCTAAATCTCATTTGTGATGATTTTCAAAAGCTATGGCCAGTTGTGCAGTCCATCAACAGCATTAAAAGAGAAACACTAAATCACTCAGCAAATATACACAAACACAAATTCACATGCACAAATGTGTTACTGTGAACCAAGTAGGCAACACAAACCTTGAGTTTTCTAATTCTCTGCTCAATAGTGTGTATATCTGCACTAAGATTTTTCCCTCTCAGTTCTTCTAACTCCGCCTCGGCCTGGCTGAGCCACGCCTCCATGGTGTCCAGGTCAGAGGTCATCTTTTGCAATAGCACCAGGTCTTCTCTCTCTTTGTGATCTGAATCAGCAGACTGGGCCTGGATCAGCTCCCAACGCTCAATGACACCTGAAATATGACAATTACCATAATAGCATCAAATTCAAATATACACGTTACTCAGCAGTTGCAGCTTTCCGTGCTGGACTAACCTGTGCTCTGTGTCTCTGTGTTATCAGGGTTACTCAGGCCTGACAGGTTGTCCTCTTCCTCCTCCAGCTCCCCCTCAACCCTCCTGACCGCTTTCAGACTGCCACGGCAATCATCCATTAGCCTCATCTGTGCAGAGCAAAGAAGCTAATCAAACTTACCGCCACTACAAACTAAACTGACTGAGCGCCACACTGAATCTGTACTCACATAGCCCATGTAAGGCATGGTTTATCTGTCCATCAGATGCGTGTCAAAGTTGAGTTCGTTACTATAACAACAGTAGATCAAACAATCATTGTAAAAATTTTTTAAAAACTTTGTCGAGATCACGAGAAAATTAAGTCGTTATAACGAGAAAACAACTCTCGTTATGTCGATATAACGAGAAAATAAGTCGTTATAACGAGAAAACAACTCTCGTTATGTCGATATAACGAGAAAATAAGTCGTTATAACAAGAAAACAAGAAGGAAAAAATAAATAATGCATGGCCGCTTAGAACTTCCGTAGGATATAACTGTCGGTCATTTAACATTTCTGTCGTAAAACAGTTGACTAACATTAATTCATTTGCAGCTTCATCTTACCTTGCTCTTTCAATGTTAAACTGACGCTTTGCGCTCTGCTTCTGTGAACGGTAAACCCCGCCTACTTTGATTTGATTGATCATCTCAGTCATTTTGACATTGACAGTGAGAACGTTTACATGGACAACATTAATCCGATTTTAACACGATTAAGACAATATTCTGATTAAGAATCTACCATGTGAACAGAGATTTCTAAAGTCATATTCGAAGTAAACAGAAATCGAATTAAGACATGTGGAGTATTCCTATTTTCGTCGCATTACTGAAGTGCAGTATAGACATGTAAACAGTTAGACCCCGCTGAGGCTTTGATCAGAAGCACCTAGTATGTGCAGCGGTCACGAGAGCATCCGTAGACTAGCGCAAGTTAATTCACACACTTTAAAGTCCTCATGAAACCAAAATTGACTTTATTTACTTTACTAGTGCACATTGCTAGTCTTGGTGTGAACAATTAATCCGTGCAAGTTAATCTGCTGAAAAAAATGTTTTGTCTTGGTAATCTTTAATCAAAATCTGATCATTTACTTCCGCTCTGGAATGGCATTCCTTCTCTGATGATGTCAGTTTGACGGCTTGGGCAGAATATACTTAAACACACCCCTCCAACCATTAGTTTGCTATGAGTGAGAGATGAGAAGAGGAGCGCTAAAATAAAACCACGCCCTCTCCTTCCGTTTCAGATGGAAATACGTCACTTCACTGAAATAAAGTGGGCAGCAACTTCCGGTTCACGCGGACTTTAAAGGGGTCATATGATGCGATTTCAATTTTTCCTTTCTCTTTGGAGTGTTACAAGCTCTTGGTGCATAAAGAAGATCTGTAAAGTTGCAAAGATTAAAGTCTCAAATCCAAAGAGATATTCTTTATAAAAGTTAAGAGTCAACCACGCCTACCTAAAACGGCTCGTTCTAACACGCCCCACATGTCTACCTCACGATGTGGGAAGATTTGCATAACGCCGCAAAGAAAGAAGGCGTAACTTTTATTCTCGCTGTAGTATTGTTGCTGCCGCCATGTCGTGAACAGAACAGTGAACAATAAACCCCGCCTACTTTGATTTGATTGATCATCTCAGTCATTTTGATATTGACAGTGAGAACGTTTACATGGACAACATTAATCCGATTTTAACACGATCAAGACAATATTCTGATTAAGAATCTACCATGTGAACAGAGATTTTTGATTACCTTAATCCGGCTAAAGTCATATTCAAAGTAAACAGAAATCGAATTAAGACAGATTTTAGTCGCATTACTGAAGTGCAGTAGAGGCTTTGATCAGAAGCACCTAGTTAATCTATCTATCTCTCAAATGGACCATTGACACTATCTACAATCTCAATTAGGAGTGTCAATGGTCCATTTGAGAGATAGGTGGCAGTAATGCACTTATAAGTCTGCGATCCGCCGTAAAGCAAGAAGAAGACGTGTCATTCCTATTCACTTTTATTATAAGACTGACAGACTGCAACGGTTTGAGTTAAAAATCTTCGTTTGTGTTCTACTGAAGAAACAAAGTCACCTACATCTTGGATGCCCTGGGGGTAAGCAGATAAACATCAAATTTTCATTTATGGGTGAACTATCCCTTTAATGAACAATCTCACATGAACTATTTCCACTGGACTACACTTGGAATCTCTTGTTTTTCTCATCAAATTCTCTTTTGGTTTATTTTCATATAGGTGCTTTAAAAGTTTTTTTTTCTATTAATTTCTCATCTAATGCTGATTAGTATTGTTTGATTTGAAAAAGATTTTAAAGTTGGAAAACGCAATAGACCAGATCTGTCAGAATTTTTGCCATGCATTTTTTAGAATTCATGCAATAGTGCAGTACATGCAACACGATAGCATGCAGTGTAGTTTAGCATTAATTTAGCATGCCATAACTTTTTTTAAATTGCCTACCAGAGGAGGACCTCAATGTGTTTTCTGTTAATTTTATATAAGCTTCAGGGCTCTCAGGAATCACTACATCTGTGGAAAAGGAGATATACAACATAACATACCAACAGTTTACAGAGAAGACCTGCTCAGGGTGGTGGACACTCAGGTGGAGCATTATCTTATGAACATCCTTCAGGTAAAACACACTCACCTGTAAGTGCTGCAGTGGCCAAACACAGTAACTCCTCATCCTCATCTTTTTGTCTGCCCCGTTGTGCAGACATGGTATGGCCCATGGGGTCCAGGTCATAGTCATGGTCCCATTCCAGAGGGATGGAGTCTACACTGGCAGGGGTGTCCCGGCCGGAGCCGTTTGTACGAACAGGAGCAGTGCCAGCTGAAGATGGTCTGCTAGATGTCTGGGACATGGTACCATCCTCACCCCACTGAAGGTCTGAGAGGTCACCTGACTCGAATTCACGATCTGAGCCTTCACACTCATCATCGGTTAGCTGCAAATGAGAGGTAGCATAAAAGTGAGAGCCACCTTTACACAGGCAAAGCAAAAGCTGAAACAAACAAGAGTGTATGCATGTCTGAGGTTGTGTCTTACTGGCAGGCGTGTGAGTTTCCGGTAGTAGCGCTCCACCCGACCAAACACCTCCCTACAGTATCTTTGCAGCTCATCCAACTCCTCCTCTATGACAGCAGCATCCAGAGGCTCACTCTTCTCCATCAGCACCTCCCCCTGCCCAAACACACTCTCCATCTTCCCCATGTTGAGACTGATCTCCTGCTGGAACGCCTGTGATGCACAAGTGTTCACAAGTAAATTGACAAGTAATTTTGAATAAAATTTAAAATTAAATGTTCAACAGAACAAGTAAAAATAATTCTGCTTGAGCGTTTCCTAGGTCTAAAATACATATCATGCATGATAGTGAATTGTCAATGTATAAAACTCTACAGAATTTTTTTTGGCTATAATGAATATTCAAATTCACACTCAAATATCCTTAAACATTTGCCTGTCTGGTTTAAGAAAATGCATTTCCGTGCATTTATTTTGACTGGACAGTATAAGGACAGACTGGAAATAATGGATAAGGACTGGGACTCAAATTCAATTCTCCCCTAAGCACTGCTGTGCCATATGTTGGAGTGCTGTCCACAAGGCTATAGCTTTTACATGTTAATTAAAAAAAAAAAAGTAAATTATTCATGAATGCTCACACAGCCCTTACCTTTAGTTGTTTGATCTTGGCCTGAACGTCACACTCTGAGAAATGCTCGATGTTGGTGAGCTGCAGGTCCATCTCAGTCAGCCATACCAGAATACAATCTCGGGCTGTTTCAAACTCCTCTCGCTGACCAATAAAATGCTGCAGGACAAAATAAGAACAAGTAAATTAATCATGCTACTTTGTAGTTTAGGTTCTGCATCAACAGTGATTCTTACAGAGGTTCTGAATATATAAGTATATACACAGTAAGTTATTACTTCAGACTTCAGTGTCACTTGATTCTTCAGAAATCATTCTAATATGCTGTTTTAGTTAATTTCCTATTATTTCAAAGTTGAAAATATTTGTGCTGCTTAATATTTTTGAGAAAACAGTAATTTATGTTTTTCTCTGGATTCTTGGATGAATAGAAAGTTGAAAAGAGCAGCTTTGAAATAGAAATATTTTGTAACATAATCAATGACTTTACTGTCGCTTAATACATTTAATGTGTCCATGCTGAATAGTTTTTTTTTTAAATGTATTTCTTTAAAAAAAATCTTAATGACACCAAACTCTTGAATGGTAGTGTATATGATATATAACTGATAATATATCACCTTGAGTCTGCGCAAGATGGCAGCTACTCTCCTCTGTAGTACATCCCAGCGTCGGTTCCCATCATGCACCATTTGTCGTAGATGGCAGGATGAGTCTGTGCGGTTCTCACGTGCCAGCCTTCGATACTGCTTATTGATTAGCTCCAGCTGGGTCAGACACTCCTGTACCTGCCTCTGAAACGCCTGTGATTCAAATTACACCATTAGATTGTGCAAACAAAATCTTAAGGGCCAGTTTTACTAAACAGGGCAAATTAGCGCGAGAGTGCAATTCCAAAACAGCGCCAATAGGCGTGGAAATGTCAGCGGGTGATTAAATAACAACGCAAATTAAAGAACACAAACGCAACATTTACATATCGACCAACGCAATATACCAAGCGCAGCACAAATTAGCATAGTTGCGAATAAACAAAGAAGTAAATAAGCTACAGCACGTTGAAAAGAACGGAGGCCAAAAAATGAAGGGTTGCAAGAGGTTTTGATAGAACTGCTATTGCGTGACTCCTAGATGAAGGTTCCAAGTCGTCTTTTATTTCCTGAAGCAAATAAAAAATAACATGGCTTGGCAAACGATATGTTCGGATTATGTGTTCATTCCAAATAAATTAATACGTGTGGAAAAATCCTCTCCCTTCTTACCACGCGTTCTCTGTTCTCTGCGGTGCCTACTCCTAGCAACAATAATTGCAGCCATTTCAAACGCAAAAGTTTAAGACATGCTTTTTTTGGGCATTAAATAATTGCGCAAATGCCAGTAATTTGATGAGCACAAACGTTAGTAAACGCGTTGGGGTAATTCATTTGAATACTCTCCTCCCATAAATTTTTCGTCTGAAAGGGAAACTCCTAGAAATGCATATTCAATAAGGTCAGGGGCAAAAATAACCGTCCACGCCTTTTCAGCGCTAATTCGTCACTGCGCGTCTTTAGTAAATCCTGACAGTACTATTTTAACGCCAAAAGACAGTTTGCGCTAGCGCAAGCTGTTAGTAAAACTGGCCCTAAATTCACACACAAACTGGAAAAACTGAAAACTACACATTGGTTAAAGGTGCAATAGGTGATTGTCTTCAGAATTTTTTTTTGTTATGCTGGTTGAAAGTCTTCACATCCCATTAGCAATCATTAAGTTAAGTGGTCTAGATGTATTTGTCTGTATTTATATATTCTGTGGAAGGCGTTGGATCAAGAAATGTTTGTCCAATCAAAACGCTCGGTTTGAGCATTTTAATATGCTTTCCTACCTGCCTGTCAACGTATGTATTAGCATACCTCTGCGCACCGGGTTCACGCAGACAGGATACGTCATCAGCACGTTTACGCACACTGTGCAGACAGAGCGAGAATGGCGATCTTCCTTCCTGGTATTGTAGTACTTTTAAAGTTTTCTCACTGGTGAATGACACATGATGTAGCCCAGCGGTTAATCCAGTCCTTACGCCAGCTCGTTAGAAGTGAGCTACGTGCATGAACTGTGCTCCGATCGATATGATCCCTACACAGTGTTCATTGCTCCCTACTCTCTGAGCGGGGGAAATCCGTTGAAGTTTACTTTACTCTCCTCTGTAGTACATCCCAGCGTCGGTTCCCATCATGCACCATTTGTCGTAGATGGCAGGATGAGTCTGTGCGGTTCTCACGTGCCAGCCTTCGATACTGCTTATTGATTAGCTCCAGCTGGGTCAGACACTCCTGTACCTGCCTCTGAAACGCCTGTGATTCAAATTACACCATTACATTGTGCAAACAAAATCTTAAGGGCCAGTTTTACTAAACAGGGCAAATTAGCGCGAGAGTGCAATTCCAAAACAGCGCCAATAGGCGTGGAAATGTCTGCGGGTGATTAAATAACAACGCAAATTAAAAAACACAAACGCAACATTTACATATCGACCAACGCAATATACCAAGCGCAGCACAAATTAGCATAGTTGCGAATAAACAAAGAAGTAAATAAGCTACAGCACGTTGAAAAGAACGGAGGCCAAAAAATGAAGGGTTGCAAGAGGTTTTGATAGAACTGCTATTGCGTGACTCCTAGATGAAGGTTCCAAGTCGTCTTTTATTTCCTGAAGCAAATAAAAAATAACATGGCTTGGCAAACGATATGTTCGGATTATGTGTTCATTCCAAATAAATTAATACGTGTGGAAAAATCCTCTCCCTTCTTACCACGCGTTCTCTGTTCTCTGCGGTGCCTACTCCTAGCAACAATAATTGCAGCCATTTCAAACGCAAAAGTTTAAGACATGCTTTTTTTGGGCATTAAATAATTGCGCAAATGCCAGTAATTTGATGAGCACAAACGTTAGTAAACGCGTTGGGGTAATTCATTTGAATACTCTCCTCCCATAAATTTTTCGTCTGAAAGGGAAACTCCTAGAAATGCATATTCAATAAGGTCAGGGGCAAAAATAACTGTCCACGCCTTTTCAGCGCTAATTCGTCACTGCGCGTCTTTAGTAAATCCTGACAGTACTATTTTAACGCCAAAAGACAGTTTGCGCTAGCGCAAGCTGTTAGTAAAACTGGCCCTAAATTCACACACAAACTGGAAAAACTGAAAACTACACATTGGTTAAAGGTGCAATAGGTGATTGTCTTCAGAATTTTTTTTTGTTATGCTGGTTGAAAGTCTTCACATCCCATTAGCAATCATTAAGTTAAGTGGTCTAGATGTATTTGTCTGTATTTATATATTCTGTGGAAGGCGTTGGATCAAGAAATGTTTGTCCAATCAAAACGCTCGGTTTGAGCATTTTAATATGCTTTCCTACCTGCCTGTCAACGTATGTATTAGCATACCTCTGCGCACCGGGTTCACGCAGACAGGATACGTCATCAGCACGTTTACGCACACTGTGCAGACAGAGCGAGAATGGCGATCTTCCTTCCTGGTATTGTAGTACTTTTAAAGTTTTCTCACTGGTGAATGACACATGATGTAGCCCAGCGGTTAATCCAGTCCTTACGCCAGCTCGTTAGAAGTGAGCTACGTGCATGAACTGTGCTCCGATCGATATGATCCCTACACAGTGTTCATTGCTCCCTACTCTCTGAGCGGGGGAAATCCGTTGAAGTTTACTTCACTTCGGAACATGGGCTGGAATTGGGAACTGCTGATGTAGCGGTTCCCAATTCCATGTTGTCTCTGGTATTCTGGTCTGTGAGCGTAAATGCGTTAAGGTGGCTTTGGACAGCGATTGCAGGGAGGGTGGGACTTTCGCTTTCAGTGTGATCAGGCTCAAGTTAGCATTTTCCAAGATCTCCTACTGCACCTTTAAGTGCATATTTAAAAGAAATAATGGTTTAGCATTTGTTTTAGTCATCAATGACATTTTACAGATTGCAAAAGACTAAAGGTTAAAGTAGACTGCACTGTCGCCACTGGATGCCAGCAGTGCTTTTTTTTTCTTTCCCAACAGTATTCTTGTTACTTATCTGTCTTTTTGTATTCAGGCCCTATTCACAATTATCCTTTTGACTCACTACCTCAACCTTATTAACCCTCTCTGTGGATCTCGGAGTACCTCAAACTTCTTGAGCTCCTCTTTAGCGATGGTGTACAGCACTCCAGAGGAGTTGGGGAGAGCTGCTGTCCTCTCTGACACTTTTAGCCACTCTTCAAAACGGGAGTAATCATCCAGAAACTTCTGCCACAACCTCCATGTCTCCTCAATCCTGCAAAAACGCATACAGTGAATTTCAAACACATATACTGTACAGTCCAGTATATCTACTTGGAAATATAATTTTACAGTATCATCTAGGGGGCTTACTAAAAAAAGACAGCTGTTAAACAGTTCATCATGTGCTGAAGTCAACTCTGAGTCATCTGGCATGACACATGCTCTCACACCTGTTCCTCTGGTGGCCTGATTCAACTTTAACTATACTAAATAGCTCATTTTCAGCTCACAAATACATTTTTCTTACCTTTACAGAATTCAATTCGTGAACTGCAGTCTTCATTAGTATATACTGTTCAAACATTTGGGATTTAAAAAAAAATGTTTTCAAAGAAGTTTCTTATGCTGCAAAGCTGCATTTATTCCTGTGATGGCAAAGCTGATTTGGTGCTCAAGAAAGACTTACTATTATTAATGTTAAAAACGGTTGTCATGTTTGATCACCTTAAAGTATCCTTGCTGAAAAAACTATTTTCTTTTTAAAAAAACCTTACTGAACCCCAAACTTTTAAACGGTAATGTACTTTTACACAAAAACCAAGGTGTACATTTTCCAGTGCATCAATTTACTTATGAATCACACACAGCACACTCACTTAAGCCTTCTCTCCATGGCAATAGCACAGATGTTTCTCCAGCGGCGATCGAGGCCGCGTGTGGCCTGCTGGATGGATTCACACTCGGTCTCTGTGGCACAGGCGTCACAGTCGTGCAGCAGCACCTCACACAGGTTCAGCACTGATGCCACACCTGTGCTGTGCTTCTCGATGTCGCGCTGCAGATCCTGCACAGAGATAGTAGACTTCTACTGAGCTTCTCACGACATCTGACATTTTAATCATCTTGGCTGTTTCTATTTCATTTCTGTTTATTAGGCAGAGGAGCTTGTGGTCATGCATTTCTCTACAAATGTGTTTCATCTTGTTGCATCATCAGTTCTAAAAATGTTTGCTTAACATTGCTTCTTTACAATGATAATTTGTCTCTGATGCAGAAAGAGGCTGATATGTGCTGGCTGTTGCTGGGTAAAGTGAGGATACATTGTGCTACTGAAACAGTAAGTGGGTCATTGACTGAGCCAGAAGTCATCACGTTCTTATTTTGACTTTTCACCAGGGCTTTTAAACTCTTATTTTTACTTGCAGATATTTAAATACTTTTTAATACTAGTTTTCAATATATACTAAGAAATGTTTGTGTGTTTGTGCAAAATTACTTGTTTACTGAGCTTTCCTAAGACTTACTATACTGACAGACTTTTATGTAACCATATGTAAATTCATGTCGTTTCTGTGTGTGTGTGGGTTACCTGTTGCTGGTTGAGTTTTCTTTGGATCTCATGTGAGTCACAGGTTTCATAGACGATGGGTCGTGAGAGTTCAGTCTCAATGTGAGCCAGCCAGGAGCGCAAACTGCTCATGTTCTTATCTAGCTGCTGCACAGCCACCAGTGTCTCCCGCAACTTCTTTACCCTACAGATCCCAGAGACAAGAGAGACAGAGGCAGAGTACAGAGATTGTATTAACAACACATTATGCGAAAAGTGTAATTAATCTGCAAGTGTAATTAAGCTATATAAACCAGGACTGTGCAGTGCAAACATCTTAATGTTTAGTCAAAGAAACGTGAGATCGGAATGAAATTTGCCTTTCAAGAATAATTATCGATTTGTGAACAAGGACTTTTATACTATTGATGTCTTTCGATAACATAGCATTTTAAGATAGACATAGCTCAAAACAAAGACAAAAATACTTCTGATAGTTTATTATTATAGATATAAATTGTAATAAAAAATAAAAATAAAAAATCATTATTAATAGTAATGTATATTAAGTTAATATAATAATAGTTTAATAATTATTTACTTCATTTATATTTGTCAACAATAAATTTATTCTGAATATCAGTTACTGGACATTTAAAGAAAAATATTTAGTATCGCAACTGCCATGAAAATACAAAATCAGTTCATCTCTACTTTCATCAGCATAATTAGCTAAAAATAATGCTTAAACAATGATACTGCTTATAATAGCATAGCAAAATGATTCTCTAGCATCTATTAAATGTTTTCAGTGTAAATATAAACATATAGTTTACATATATATATATCTAAGTAAAGCATTTGCATTACATTGTCCAATTTCAATAGTAGAATTATGAAGTGACTTTGTCTCTTGTTAACTGATGTACTGTAAGGTCAAGGTGTCTTGCATATATAACAATATAAGCAGAGGTAGAATGCAATCCAATGGTGTCAAGAGTTTCCTAGAAATCCTGAATGTGCCTAAAAATATAGAATCACATGCTCAATGCAGTGCCACTAACACACACTCACATGCAGACCAGCATAGCATGTTTCAGCTGTGCCATCATTCCAGATCTAGATCTCAGAAAAATATCTGATCTCAGACTGGATGTGAAGCAAAGAGCACAGATGCAGAGTGGACACATTTCAACTTCTGCTAACTTTGATTGAAACTTTGGTGTATGCTTTAGGCAGTTAGCTAAAACACAGACATTGTTTGACCTGGTGAGATAAAGCCCTCATGTAACCCTGGTATGTGAACGGTTCAGTGTGACTGTGCTTCAAGCTACATTCCTAAAGCACAAAGTCACACTGAAACTGAACCCACCGCAACAGCAACAGAAGGTCAACAAATACAGCATAAGCATTTTCATGATATAAGAATTTAACCAACCAAAATTTTCAGTAAAATTATTAGGCAATCACATATGTGAAGCAATGACAGCTTCACTTAAGCATCTCAAACTACATATTTCGGTGAGATAAAGCCCTCATGTAACCCTGGTATGTGAACGGTTCAGTGTGACTGTGCTTCAAGCTACATTCCTAAAGCACAAAGTCACACTGAAACTGAACCCACCGCAACAGCAACAGAAGGTCAACAAATACAGCATGTTATAAGTATTTTCATGATATAAGAATTTAACCAACCAAAATTTTCAGTAAAATTATTAGGCAATCACATATGTGAAGCAATGACAGCTTCACTTAAGCATCTCAACCCACAAAAACTAATAAAATACATTTCAGACACTTCGCCAAAGACTTGTCTAAGTATGACAGAAAATACCACATTTCATTGAAACTACAACCGCATTAAAGTTAAATTGCATTACAAGAGAATCTGTAATATGTAAATGATAAGTGGATAAATGTTTTCCTGCCTGTTAATGTCGCAGTCACACTCTGGCAGATCTGAGTCCTGTCCAGGGCTTCCTGCCATGTTATCAGTGCCCATATCCAGCACCATTGGGCCTAATCTTCTCGATCAAGTGTCCCAGAAGAAAGACAAACTTCCACCCTATCAAAATTCCCCTTCTCTTTCGTCTGAGCAACAAAGTGACCAGGCTTTCTCTAGTCCCCAGGTTAGTGTGTGGGGTATGTGGGGTGTCTGAGCATGTGTGTGTGTGAGAACTGTTCTCAAGTGCAGGCATGAGCAGCTGGGAGTGACAAATACTGCTGTGGCTAAAATAAAATGACAGTCATTAGCATGTGCTGATCAGAGGACTGGAATGTGTGTGTCGGTCATTATTCATTTAACAAACACTGAAATTTGTATTTTTATTTATTAAAATTAAAAATATTAAGAGAAAAAAATGAAGAAAGTGCTAAACAATAGCAAGATTTCTTTAGTTTTAAAGAAAAAACTTGTCTTGTTTCTTTTTATAGTAGTCTATTATTGTTGATGATTTTTGTGATTGTTAAATCAGTGTTCATACTCCACTGTCTTATTATTTACAGCATAGTTCTAACCTTTGTTGAAACCAATTACCAGTTCCAATTGAGTATTCAATATTAATTTTATTCATTTCAACTCATTTACTCACTTTACCCATTTAAAAGTAAACTAAACAAAAGGAAAATAAAGTAACAATGAAATTATCTTTGTGCAAGAGCACAACATCAGTTGTTGCACAGGTTATATTAAAGGGGTCATATGATGTTGCTAAAAAGAACATTATTTGGTGTAATGAAATGTGTTTATGTGGTTTAAGGTTCAAAAAACACATTATTTTCCACATACTGCACATTAATGTTTCTCCTCTATGCCCCGCCTTTCTGAAACGTGTCGATTTTTACAAAGCTCATCGGTCTGAAAAGCTAACCAGTGCGTTGTGATTGGCCGAATACCTCAAGCGTGTGATGGAAATGTTACACCCCTACCATACTGTGATGCTGTGTCCGGCTGGAGCGACGAGACAAAAACATTAAAACCCATTATAAATGAGGCATTTGTTGCATCCAGTGGGGACATAATTACGAATTATAATGACTTATACTGTCTTTTTACACGTTGCATCGCGCCGCATAAACATAAAACCATGTTTGCTCCTATAACAGCTTTTTTATCAGTTCTTTTGTCTTTGGGTCGTTATATTTCTCACAGATTTCTGCTCGTTCTAAATCAGATACAGATGAAGTAGCACAGTAAAGATTACATTAATATGAATGCATTAGTTCTACCTGGCAGCGTCTCTCTACTAGTAGTGAAGCTGTGGAATTTACTAGTTATTAAGAAATATATGCTTGAACTTTTCAGTTTCTAAGCTATTTTATTGAAAAAGCATTGAAGTCGACTAGTCGATTAGTCTGTGCAACCCCTACTGCACACATCTGAATATTTGGGTTGAACTGTTCTGGAACAGTGTTGTAAATACAACTTAACCACTGATTTCTAGTCGTGTCCTCTTTTGGAAGGCCAAACAAAGTAGTTTCACTTTCACAACGAAACACACAGCATCACACATGGCGGACTTGAGAACGGAACGGCCGGCAGATTCGACAAAGGGGCATCTGGAGGGCTTGCGGCAACCACATGTGACGACTCCGGGCTGGACTCCACTTCGTCCACGGTGAAAGCCGACCTGGCGGTCCACAGAGCGAAGTTGATGTATTTCCTCAGCGACCAGCACGGATCAGCTCCAGGCATGACGAAGCGGATATCGTCCTCTTTTGGAAGGCCAAACAAAGTAGTTTCACTTTCACAACGAAACACACAGCATCACACATGGCGGACTTGAGAACGGAACGGCCGGCAGTTTCGACAAAGGGGCATCTGGAGGGCTTGCGGCAACCACATGTGACGACTCCGGGCTGGACTCCACTTCGTCCACGGTGAAAGCCGACCTGGCGGTCCACAGAGCGAAGTTGATGTATTTCCTCAGCGACCAGCACGGATCAGCTC
>NW_015505723.1:240068-345105 GCF_001515645.1 Sinocyclocheilus grahami | reverse complement strand
CTTTTATAAAGAATATCTCTTTGGATTTGAGACTTTAGTCTTTGCAACTTTACAGATCTTCTGTATGCACCAAGAGCTTGTAACACTCCAAAGAGAAAGGAAAAATTTAAATCGCATCATATGACCCCTTTAAGAAAAATGTAAATTGGGAAATACAAAATGACTAAAATAGAAATACAAAATATTTTGGGGACAAATTTGTAAAGTGAGTTAAACTTCCTTTTAGGGATATCCTCATTAGTATAAATAGTATTAAAAAAAAGTAAATAAGAGTTTTTTTTTAATTGTAAAAATGCATTAAAGGGGTCATATGATGCGATTTCAATTTTTCCTTTCTCTTTGGTATGTTACAAGCTCTTGGTGCATAAAGAAGATCTGTAAAGTTGCAAAGACTGAAGTCTCAAATCCAAAGAGATATTCTTTATAAATTCTTTCAGAGTCAGCCACACCTACCTAAAATGGCTCGTTCTAACACGCCCCCACAAATCTGCCTCACTATGTGGGAAGATTTGCAAAAGAGGACGATATCCGCTTCGTCATACCTAGAGCTGATCTGTGCTGGTCGCTGAGGGATTTATGTTTACGCGGCGCGATGCAATGCAACGCAATGCGTAAAAAGACAGTACAAGTCATTATAATCAGTAATTATGTCCCCACTGGATGCAACAAATGCCTCGTTTGTAATGGGTTTTAATGTTGTCTCGTCACTCCGGCCTGGACACGGCATCAACAGTATGTGAGGGGCGTAACATTTCCGTCTCACGCTTGAGGTGTTCGGCCAATCACAACGCACTGGATAGCTGGCCAATCACAGCACACCTCGCTTTTTCAGACCGATGAGCTTTGTAAAAATCGACGCGTTTCAAAAAGGCGGGGCATAGAGGAGAAACAATAATGTACAGTATGTGGAAAATAATGTGTTTTTTGAACTTTAAACCGCATAAACACATTTCATTACACCAAATACACCAAATAATGTTCTTTTTAGCAGCATCATATGACCCCTTTAAGTTTTCTGTCAGGGTTGGTTATAGTATTTATGACTAACTACATATAAAAACAATATAAGTTGGAATGCCATGCATTTAGAAAGGCAACTAAATGTGTGTAAGAGAAAGGGTGTGTCAGTGTGTCTTTATTTGAAATATGTTTGCTTGTGAACAGTGTGGATACTTTTCCTTGAGAAAAATCTCTGCAGTTAGCTCTTTAATTGAATCCAAATAAAAGCATGTCAATCTATTACACTTCGGGAAAACTCAAGACAGCAGCTGTCGCACAGAGCTAATGCACATGAGTGAGAGTGCGAGAGAGAGAATGACACTCTCACACACTGGCCACAGTGAAATCAACACCATACGTGAGAAGCTTTCAGTCCTGACTGCAGACAACTCCACTTTACCAGTCATATCCAGAGACACCATGGTGTCATGTTTAAGATGCTGGTGCAAAATATTTCCTTTCGACCCACGGTCCATTAGCACATGGAACATGCTCAGTTCACGCCCCAATTTCTATAGATGACACTCAGCAAAAGAACTGGCTGATCTTTCAGGAATTTATTTTTTAATTTCTGAATTAAAACATTCTTTAAAAAAAAAAAATCTTTGGACTTTTGTTCTATAAAAGACATAAAAGGCACAACAACTGTAACTGTAAATGTAACAGTCGTACAACAATGTACAACAGTGGTTCCCAAACTTTTTGCAGCTTGCACCCCTTTCTAGTGTTTGACACATGTCAAGCACCCCCACCACCGTGCTCCGGTTAAACACCACATTTTTTTACTGCAATACAAGTATAAATACAAGTATTCACTGTATACAGGGCTTGACATTAACTCTTTTGCTCACCAGCCACTGTGGCTAGTGGTTTTCCAAAATGACTAGCCACTCAGCATTTTCACTGGCCATAATTTTGTTTCTGGAAAATTTAATTTTATATGACTAAAGTTACTGCATATTAAAATATATTTGAATTGATTTCCAGGTCTTTTTTTGTGCCTATAAAAAGGGCATTTCCCCCTAACCTTATTAAATTCATGTGTCATCTTTCATATCAAATTCTTACATTTTATTAATAAATACACTTAATATAATAAGACTCTATAGGGCTGTTACCAATCAAATGAAATCAGTGTTAACAAAACCAAATTTTCCACTGCTGGAGAAACAGAAGCAGCTGAAGTGGCATTTAGATGCATTTACACAGACAATTTAATGAAGCTGAAATGTAGCATGAATGCATTAACACTGCAAAATTACAACAGCATAAATAATGCTGTTAGTTTTGGGTTTTACATCAGGTTTTTTTATTTACAAATATGAAAAGTTGTAAAAAATACAAAAAAAAAAGTTACTTTTCAATTTGAAAGTAACCCGCCAGCAGGTGGCAGCAAGTAGACTGTCTTAATGAGTGAGTCATTGAGGCATTCAAAGGATTCTTCAAATGGCTGATTCATTCAAGAATGAAGCAAGCGCCTGTCTTTATGAATGGACCACTGAATCATTGACTCAAATTATTAATTAAAAAATGCGAATCATTCAGTAGCCTAACGAAACCGCTGACGACGCTGTGTGTTGCTCAGAGATGCGGGACAGTTCTGCTGCTAAGTTTGTTTGGAACTATTTTCATTAAACAAATAGAGCAAAAACAGTCACATTTGACATTATTGTACTAAAATATATGCCCTAAGTCACTTAATATTAACTACTCGTTTGAAGTCGTTTAAAATCAATGTTGAATTTACAATCATACTGATTTTCGGGGAAAACTGCACTCTCTTAGTCGTGTCATGTTAATTAATTAGGCTAGGCTTTGTAATAAATATAAAAAATATACATTTTTTACTGTAGTATGTTTCTTCTGTGTGCAGTTGTGTTCATTTGTTTCGATTTCTCCATGAGAGTGTTCTCTCACGTGAGTCTCAACTGCCACGACCTTGTTACTATTGATTATCCATTATGAATTGCTGTTTACACCAAGTGTAATAAAATCAGAATCATTCTCGCCGAAATGTTGGTGCTTCCCTAATTCGATGTTTTAATAAGATTAGATTAGTTGTCCGGTCGGGCAAGTAAAATTCTCTTTCACTTGCCCCTTCAAAAAATGCACACAGATCATCAAAAGCATTCTATAGCGCACCCCTGCTGGTCGGTCTGTGCACCCCTAGGGGTGCGCGCATCCCAGTTTGGGAACCGCTGATGTACAACAATAGGTACAACGTCATGCAATATCATTTGAAAGACTCACCTAGCTTCTATAAGGTCAAGCAGATGCTGCCAGCGCTCATTGACTTTGCTGAGTTTGAATTGGATTTCTGCAGCTTTGCTTTCATGGCTGGCCTGAGCCAATCTCTCCCCCATCTGTTCCAGCTGATGCTTGTTCTCCTTGGCCACTGAGATCTCTTCCTGATAGTCCTGATAACAAAGAGATTGCATGTTTTTTTAGCTGAATACAAGAATTTGGGTGGATTGTTTTTCACATATTCACTGAAATAAGTAATAAGAAAAAATACGTTTTAGAGATACGTTTTAGTGTTCAGTGGGATGATTATTTATCAATTTCTTGATTTCATTAGAAACAAATATGTTGTGATTGTGTGTTAATTTCACCTTCCTGAGTTTCTCAATCATCTCCTCAATGCTGATGTCACCGTTCTGTGAGACCTTGCTCTCCATTTGTGTGAGCCACTCACACAGCTCTTTGTTCTTCTCATTGAACACGGCCCACTCATTCAGCCTCTCGCTCACCTGCTGCCTGCGCAGGGACAGCTACAGGGATGACAGACAATGATTAATTACAACATGGGTTCACTGAGTACAGAGTACGAATAAATGAAGGACGTCGCGGCCGATGAGAGAATGTGCAAAAAGTTACTTAAGTACGTTAGTACCGTAATACTTTAGTGTCATGCACCTTCCTTCTTTCTCATGGTCCTTTCTTTACTAAGAGACATCAGGGATTAAGAGGCACATTATCATTGCAATCCTTTATACTATGTTGTCCAGAGCAAATAAGGAGCCATCAAGAACTCTGATTCAACAACAGCATTAATTCTCTGTAAGTTTGTGAGCGAATGCAAAACTCAATCTTTATCTATTGAATTTAACTATTTTTTTAAGTTGCTCAAAATTCAAATCAGTGCATCCCTTTATATATTCAATATCTGACTTAATGAAAACTTGCAGTTTTTTTATCAACTGTAATGTACTGTAAAGCCTCCGCGTCTGAGCTTGTTCCCACTGCTTCTGTCACATGAAATGCCTGTGCTTATGGCAGACAGCTGTGCATAGAATGTGTTATGGTGTAAAACAAATGCAAAGGGACAGACTGATGTGTATGTGTGTACCTGGTGACAAGTCTCCTCCCACTGTCTCTGGAGTAATATAAGTCTTTCCTGTAGGATTGTGAGGTTATCTGCACTGAGGCTGCTGGAGAGAGACTCCCTCAGAATACACAGGCCGGCTACATCATCAGCCCAGCCTTCAATACTGCTCTCCAATTCCTATCACACACAAACACATACATTCATGAACATGAACACATCAGAAATAAAATTATAAAATAAAATGTAAGATTTAAAAATAAAATATATACAATTATATACAATAAAATATAGTAAAATTAAGTTCAAACTGTAACTGTTGAAAATAAAATTTCAGGACAACGTTTTTAAATTTAAAATAAATAAATAAACATACAAAACCCATGTAAAATGTAAAAATAAAATAATAAAAATTCAATGGAGATGATATAGTTTAAATTAAAGTTCAAATTGAATAATCTAAACTAGAGTTCAAAAGGTAAATATTGTAAAAAAAAATAAAGAAAAAAAAAAGTAAGAAAATAAAGAAAAAAAATGAAAATTTAAAATTTAAAAGGAAAAGTAAATAATTATAATTTAAAAAATACATTAATTTGTTTAAAAGTAATAAAAATTGTAAAAAAAAAAAAAAAAAGTAAGAAAATAAAGAAAAAAAATGAAAATTTAAAATTTAAAAGGAAAAGTAAATAATTATAATTTAAAAAATACATTAATTTATTTAAAAGTAAAATATATCCTGTCCTTAACCCTACCCCTACCAAGCCAAAATAAAATAAAATATTTACTAAGACTGCTGGTTACATTTATCTAAAACAGAAGAATATTGACTGCACATATTCTTCCCCAACACACAGTAAAAACCAAAAGTCCTTAATTGCATTTGTATTGATATTTGTTGATACTGATATCTCTGCTGGCATTCACAGCAAGTTACACTGTATAATCCTAATATAGAGACTGTATGTGACTTACAGATAACAACGGTCGACAAGACATTAAGCACACAATAAAGGCATAAGTGATCTCTGTATCGAGAAATAATTTGAATAGAAAAAAGCTGTCAATATTTTGCTGTTAAAAAAGCTTTCTTTTTTTTTGCTGCTGCGTAAGCACTTCTTATTAAAGCTCAGCATCTCTGCTAACATGATTTTTTTAGAATGATTAGCATGCACCTCAACTTCCTTCCCTCAAGCAAAGTCAAAGAGACTCTTGCTGACAGTCCAGCTCATACAGACCAGAGCAGGTCGATGTTACTTTCACACACCTTCTGCTATACTGCACACACCTCTCTGCAACATCACGTGTGAAAAATCAACCCTCCTTTGCAGATAAAAAATTCAGCAGAGTGTCAGGGCATCTCACACACACACACACACACACAGACACAGACACACGCACACACATTCTGCAAGAAGCATGCAAGGGTATTATTAATGCAATGGTTGACAGCAGCAGACTGCACAAACCAATCATTATCTGGACTATCGAGATACTGTTGCTTTATTACTGCAAATCTGGTAAGGAAATTGTGTTTAATACTTTAGCTCAAATAATAAGAGATACTCAGATGTTGCTGAAGCAACACACATCTAAAAGGTCATAGGACACAAGATGAGTCAGATTTTGTTTATGTACCTTGCAGCGAATCTGTTCTGTGTGCAGCTCCTCATGGTGGTCGGGTAAAGGCACAGAGAGCTTTTGCTTAAAGTCCCTCAGCTTCTCGTGTGATGCAGCAATTCCTTTTTCACACTGATCCCAGCTCTGCACACATAGCCAGAAAAAAAAGTGAATCATGAGAAAGCATGATAAAGAGGTGTTTATGCCAGTATAATCTGCACAATATACATAAGTATGTATCTTAGAAAAATTTACCTTAGCAATTTTAAAGCTTGAATGCAACATGTTTATTACAACACTTGAGGAAAAGTCAGAAAGATGTTCAGAGATCATCACATTTTTAATGAGGAACGCAGTACAGAACGTCATATGTAACCAATTCTTTATTTAAACATGGGCAGAGCAAAGGGTCATGGTCCTGAGACACAAGAGAGACAAATAATCATGCACAGATAAAGCAGTGAGGTACCTTCTATTATGTAATCCTAGAAAACGGAGGGATGTGGAAGAGAGAGGAAGAGAGAGAGACAGAGGCCGAAGGAAAGAGGAGCCATTTTCCTTTTGCAATCCAAAATTGTTGTCTATGCCCCAGTGTGCTGCGTCAAAATGGAGCGGATGACTGCCTGTCTCTGCTGCCCTGTGTTGGACTCCCTCCCGCGTCCTGCCTCCTACAGTACTGAAGATATTTCTCTCGCCTTCAGCTCCCTCGCTGCCTCTTTCTCCCGTTCTCTCTCTTTCATCCCCCTCACACGCACTCACAAAACACATTACACACTCTCGTTATGCTAGCTCGTCTCTATTTGCTCTGTAAGGTCAGATGCAAAGTCCTTCACTGTCTCTCTTTTCTTTTAGGAAAAGAACTTTGAACGTGAGATCCATTTATAGGTTTGAGAATGTTCGGTTCGAATATTTCATTTTTGTTTTATGTTTCTGTATTTCTGTATATTTGTAG
The DNA here is from genome assembly GCF_001515645.1 of Sinocyclocheilus grahami. NCBI lineage: Eukaryota > Metazoa > Chordata > Actinopteri > Cypriniformes > Cyprinidae > Sinocyclocheilus > Sinocyclocheilus grahami. The sequence continues at coordinate 338,212 of NW_015505723.1, read as the reverse complement.
TGCAAAATAGCTTTCAAAGTAATGAACAATCCCTGATTTCACTAAAACAAAATAACCAAGATTATTTAAACAAAACAATCTGATCCTGAACATTTGATTATAGATGCACACCCATTTAAATCTATAAAAGATGTTGTACTATAAAAATCCTAAACTGTAACACATCGTACAAACAACCAGAAAACACTGCAACAAGTACATCTGCAACAATGAAACAGCACGTCATATATAGAAAGTGGGCTCCAAAAGTCTGAGACTACATAGAATTTTTTTTTAAACTTAAAACAAAAGCCTGAAGATATTTTTTAGGATATAAAATAAATTAATTTAAAATAAAATCTTTAAAAAAAAAAATTCCACAAAATTAGTGAAAGTGAAAGTGAAGTGACATGTGGCCAAGTATGGTGACCCCTACTCGGAATATGTGCTCTGCATTTAACCCATCCAATGGGTTACACACACACAGTAGTGAACACACACACACACACACACAACCGTGCTGGTTATTCACTGGTTATTCCCTCCCCCTACGACAATTCCTGCCGGATTGCCCTTTACAATATTACCATAAATAGGTGCTATTTATAGGTTGTTAATCAAATACAACAAAATGACAAACGTCTAAAATTAATTTTTAAAAAAATAAATTTAGTTGTTGTAATAATATATAGTAACAAAAAATAAACTTCAATTAAATTAGTAAATATAATTGCAAAATAGAAGAATTTTTACCAGTGGTCTCAAAATTTGATCCTATTATACATAATCATACATGTGCAAAAACCAACCAACTTACAGGAAAACACATTCATCTAAAGGAAATTACCCAACAAATGTAAATGATCAACCAAAATTACTCAACAAAGATTTGCTGCCATCTGGAAATAATGAACTTTCTCCAAACAGCAAAAGTCATGTGCTTGTACTTTGTCAATGATACGAACTACTAAATCTAGCAAATCAGCAACCAGACAAACAGTAAGTACACCCATTTACTCTTAACTCACCCTTAGCAAAGAGAGCAGTTCTTTCTTCCTCTCGTCGAGACGGATGTTAATGGTCCTCCAGTGCTCCTGCACATCAGTCAGCTCAGTGTGAAGTGAGGCCTCCGTTCTGGCATCAGCCCACAGGAGGAGTTGCCTCCCGGCCTCCACCGTGAGGATGTAGCTGCCCTGTTGCCTCTGGAGCACACGCTCCTTCAGCTGGGTGGAGAGAAAGGGACATCCAGGGTACTTCAGGCTATTTGCAGGAAGCCATTATTACTTCTTTAATGTAAATATGGCTATATCTTTACCTGTATGTGGTCTAGCATGCCACGGATCTGCTGTAGTGCTACTGTTGACACTTGTTGCTGCTCCTCTGGTTCCATTGACACTTCTTGCAGCCAATGACGCAGTTTCTCTATCAGCTCTGTGTACCGCTGCCACTGCCGAACCAAACTGTCAATAATCCCCCGTCTTTGCTGGGCCCGCCTCACCACACCTTGCCACTGGTTACTAAGCAGTGCCAGTTTCAAGCCAAATTCATCCCTTTTGGGCGAGAGGACAAAAAAAGAGAGTGTCACTACAAGTATGAATGAAAGAATAAGAATAAACAAGTAAACAAATGTTACCTGTCTTCCACTTGTCCCTGATTCAGGAGCTGATGTCCATCATTGATGATAGAGTATAGAATTTGTTGTCGACTAAACATCTCTGCTTGGAATAGCTATTCACACACACACACACACACAAAAAAAAAGTAGAGCAGTTGCATAAAGTAGGTAATTAAACTATGACCCAATGCATTTTATGCTGCATATTTTGATCATATTTAAACTGAAAAAGCTTATTAATATAGCCATCTTATAAAGGTTTGAGTTTTGAAATAAAAACTGAACATTGACACAGAAAAAATGCTGGGGACAAAATTGTCCTAATAAGAACAATAAAAAAATGTTGAGCAGCAAATCAGCATATTAGAATATTTTTTAAAGGATCACGTAAAACTGAAGACTGGAGTTATGATGCTGAAAATTCAGCTTTGCCATCACAGGAATAAATTACATTTTAAAACAGAAAATAGTTATTTTAAATTTGTATGTTTTCAAAATATTACAGTTTCACTGTATTTTTGATCAAATAAATGCAGCCTTGATGAGCATAAGAGACTTCTTTCAAAAACTTTTTAAAATCTAGTTGACCCCAAAATTTTTGAATGGTAATGTAAATGCGGCTTTTCATTTGATGTGAACAGGCCTTTAGTTGTAGTTATTCTAAAAAAAATATTTTTTTCTATCAGTACCTCATGCTCTCTCTGCTGGTCTAGTAGGCTCTGGTAGTTTCCAGAAATCTCAGCGGCCAGTTTCTCTTCTGTTTGGTTAAGGAAGGTCATCCAAGCATCACACTTCTCCAAAAAGGTCTGTCTTTGCAATACCAGGGCTTGCAATTTACTGCACATACATAGAGATGCAGACAACTGAACATTACACACTTTTAGAGAAGAAATTGAAAATGTACCATAGATCCGCAGTAATCACACATACCTGAATCTCTCTATTGTGCGAGCGGAGTTAGACGACCAGCTCCTGTTTAGGTTCTGCAGACGCTTGATTTCATTATCATTGAGGGGAAGCTGATAACCCAACTCATTCAAACGTTCCAGATCAGGAGAAAGACTGCTCAGCTTTAACATTTGGGTCTACAGGCACACATACATATGAGAAAGTTCAAAAGTGTTTATACAACCCTATAATTTTACAGGAAAACTAATTTCACCTTAAGTTTTTCCATGTGTTCCTGCACAGATGAGACATCTGGAGAACCGACTGGGTCTGGTTCCTTCAGAACCTTCTCAGCTTCTTCTGACCAGTGGCTCAGAGAATGTAACTCCTTACTAAACCCCTCATAGTCCCTCATACCCACCTTGAGGAAAGGAAGGGAAAAAAAACACATTTACACTTGACAGGTTTTACAGTCTGGCATCTGTGAAAGTGACAATATGATAGAAAGAGCATGTGTTCCTGCACAGATGAGACATCTGGAGAACCGACTGGGTCTGGTTCCTTCAGAACCTTCTCAGCTTCTTCTGACCAGTGGCTCAGAGAATGTAACTCCTTACTAAACCCCTCATAGTCCCTCATACCCACCTTGAGGAAAGGAAGGGGAAAAAAACACATTTACACTTGACAGGTTTTACAGTCTGGCATCTGTGAAAGTGACAATATGATAGTCACACATGAAAGAGTGTCAAAACTATGAAAGGATACCCTCATAGTCCCTCATACCCACCTTGAGGAAAGGAAGGGAAAAAAAACACATTTACACTTGACAGGTTTTACAGTCTGGCATCTGTGAAAGTGACAATATGATAGAAAGAGTGAAAGAGTGTCAAAACTATGAAAGGATAGTGTGAAAATAATTTTATTAAAAACACTATATTATTTCATTTAAAATATACACTACTATTTGAAGGTTTGGGGTCAGGAAGATTTATTTATTTACTTTTGAAGGAAATAAATACTTTTATTTAGCAAGGAAGCATTAAAGGGATAGTTCACCCAAAAATTCTGTCATCATTTACTCACCCTCATGTCGTTCCTACTATGGAAGTCAATGGCAACCACCAACCGTTTGATTACCAGCAATCTTCAAAATATCTTCTTATATTTTACCCTCATGTCGTACAGGCTTGGAACGACATGAGGGTGAGTAAATGATGACAGAATTTTTATTTTTGGGTGAACTATCCCTTTAAATTAATCACAAATAACAGTAAGGTTTAGCATAATGTTACAAAAGATATCTATTTTAAATAAATGTTGTTCTTTTGAACATTCTATTAAAATTCTACTAAAATATTAAGTCCATAATAAAAAGAAATATTTCTTGAGCACCAAATCAGCATACAGTATAACAAGGATTTCTAAAGGATCATGTGACACTGAAGACTGGAGTAATGGCTAGTGACAATTCAGCTTTACAATCACAGGAATAAATTATATTTTAAAATATATTTAAATAGATAACTCTTATTTTAAATTGTAAAATTTGTTCACAATATTTTTGTTTTTACTGTATTTTTCAATCAAATCAAATAACTGCAGTCTTGGTGAGCATAAGTGATCCAAACATCAAATAATCTTACCCCAACTTTTAAAATGCAGTCTATATGTGTGAAAACTGTATAAATGTTCTGTGTCTGTGTGCACAATGTAAAATCTGAATCATCTGAACCTCTAGCAGACACTGCTGTCTTTGGAGGGTATGCCCAACAGTTGCTAATCGCTGAGTGAATGACAGGTGGTCTGTATGGAAGGTTGTCATGGCAGAGGGGTCCACTTGTTGCCTCAGCTGCTCTGAAAACTCATCCAGCTGCTGCAGGACAGACTCTACGGATCCCTCAGTTGCCATAAGGCCCTGCACAAATACCAGTTTTACAAAGAGGAATACTGTGGCCCTTGCTACAAGGCCTTCACAACTGCACACAGAACTAGCAATTGCTTACATACTTTTGGGTCACTAACATAATCCAAGCACACAAACATTTAAGAGGCTTCCAAACCCATCATGCACTGATAAATCCACACCTTTACTTCCTGTTCTGTGACGTCCATGTGGGTGGCGCTCTTGAGCAGCTGTTCCACCTGATCCTCTAGTTTCTGGATGTCAGTGCTGCTCTGAGCATGAAGTGCTTTGTAATGCTGCCACAGTTGCAGCAGGCTCTTACTCGTCCTCAGCTGATCTGAGATCTGCTCCAGCAGCGTGTTCCACCTGACAGCAGATCAGTAGAAGATCAATGATTTCTAAACACTTTGTACTGATCAGTGTCTTTATTAGTTACTAGAAGTTTCTGAAACTCACCTGAGATTTACATCACCCAGAGCTGTGTTGAGTGAATCGCTCACTGAGGGATGACAATCCCTCAGCAGCTGTTGCGTTATGGAGCCCAGTTTCCGTAAACTGCTCTCCTGTTTCTCCAACTCGTCTTGTAAACTCTGAGACACACAAAAACCCGTGGTGATTTTAGGTTGTTTCTCGATATAATGCTAAGAAAAGCTCAGTGTTTTGTGGCAGACTAGCACCTCAAGGTTCTCCACTTGAACCTGCACAGCTTCTGGGGAGCCAGTGAGAAGACGCAGACGAGAGATGGTGTAACGTCCCTCCATCAGGTAGCCCTGAATCTCGTCATATGCTTGTTTATACAGACTCCACTGCTCCAGTACTGACCGGAGACTGACCGTCTGCTGCCCAATCTGCAATAACACACAAGTCTCATTTAGGACTGATAATCAGTGTTTTGGTGAAAATTATGAACAATATCGTAATGAAGATTACAAAACTAGATGCTTTACCGAAATGCATTAGGTGAAACATACCATGTGATCCAGATTGGCCCAAGACTGGTTTAAACCTTTTAGAGTGTCCATAATAACAGTGCCTGCCTCGCCTTTCTTATCCTGAATTAATAAGCATCCTTTTTCTTCAGCCTTCTCCAGATCCTTCTCTTTCTCCTTTACCAACACTTCCATTTCCTAGCATACACAGACACAGACAGTCTGATCAATATTTCAAAACAACAAATCACATAGAATATTTCTGGATTATCTATGTAATCTTTACTAATGAATCCATATACTGTGCATTATGTAGAGCCAAACAACTAGGGTGCAGTACCTACCTGACAATCTTTAAGTGCATTCTGGGCTGAGGAAACATCCTCAATCCTGTGCTTCTTTTTGAGTTTCTCTTCCTGTACACTAAACCAGGTCTTCAAGGTCTGAACCACGTTCTCGTACTCTAACCAGCTTTCCAGCAGACCCTCTAAAACCTGAATCTGTGAAACACAAAAGACACCAGTTTGATATACGATAAAAATGAAAGGAAAATGACGCACAATGGGATCCAAAAGTAACAGTCTCTACTTGTAGAAACACTTGTTTAGCATTACTTTATTTTTATTGCTTACTTTTTATTACTTTTATTATTTTTCATTACAAATTACATTATCATAACAATTGTAGTGAAAAGTTAAATTGAAAAATTGATATGAATTTCTATCTTAGTATTTGATTTGTCCCATTTTTTGCACAAAACCTGATATTCCATGTTTTCCAGCACAATGTGAGAATTTTCTACATTTATGTCTAACCTTCTCTGTAACGAGTCCCTGCAGTATCTGCCAGCGGCGGTTCATGGCACCAAGACGCTCAGCAAAGTCTGTTTTGTCACTCCGTTTCCCCTCTACATCCTGACTGCTGATTTGCAGAACTGACTGATTCACAAAGTCCACCGTCAGCTGCTTACAGGACAGGTCAATCTGAAAACCCTGTAGAGAGGAGTAAATAAAGAAAAAGAGTGATTTGGTGTCTTGAGTATGAAGTACAAAATTACTAATGATATGTTTTATTATTTCAAAAGTCTTGAAGAATTTTTTTGCTACCTTGTATTTTTGAAGGTACATTTGCACAGCCTCTGATCCCACTGCCCCCATGATCTTCTGCTGATCCTCTTGGATGATATTCTCCATGAGGGATATCCAGCTCATTAGTTCAGTTATCGCATGACGGGATGGCAGCTTCTCCATCTGCAGCTGTTGATCAGAACAGAAATGCTACGATTAGCATAGCCACGTGAGCCTGTTCATTATCTGCATTCCCTTCCTTAACTGAAATTAGGCTGTGCAATCAGTCCTAGTCTTCATACCTGGTGTAGTTTCTCCTGGACCACAGGGATACGAGTGAGAAGATCAGCCCATTGTGTGTCTACCTGGGCCAAGTTTGCCCTGAGAGCTGCCGTGTCCACTTTCTTCAACCGGAGAAGCTGATTCCCCTGGCTCTGAACTGAGACACGCAAAGAAGACTTGGCGTCTACCTCTTTGGAGAACTCCTGCAAATATAGAGCCGATATAGAGTGTGTCTATGAGATCTCAAGTGAGGCCTAAGGCTATTTTAGCAGGATATTTAATGGGTGTTCTTACCAGGAAGGCATGAAGATGGTCTCTGACGGTCTCTAGCTCTTGAGGTACTGTAACAGACTGAGTGCTCCAGAACTCCAGGCGGTCTAGTGCCGAATTCAGCCATTGGCTAAGCTCAGCTGACTCACTCTGATACCTACAATACAATATAAAGAGAACATGTGATGTCAATAAAACATGCATACATGGACTAGGGCTGGACGTTATGGCCAAAATTTATATCACGATATATTTCTTAATTTCGGTCGATACGATATAATTCCGATATCGATATGAACACTATTAAAAAAGCCTCATAAAAATGGCCAAGAACGGCCACGACAGATGTCTGTACCTACAATCGAAATATCGGAAATGTGTTTAAAAATCATATCACCGTTATTGAAAAAAATTATATCGCGATACATATTGATATTGAATTATTGTCCAGCCCTAACATGGACACAACCACACAGATGTGTTTCTTGTAAGTTAATTTCTTTCTTAAGGAAGCAGACACTGACAGAATCACACAGAGAAAGTGATCAGATCACAGACCTAATCCAGTGTTTGAGGGTGGAGTCCAGGCGGTGTAGCTCTTTATTGATCTTGGTGGTGGTGCTGAGCCAGTGGTCCCCCAGCTGAGTGAGCTGAGTCTCCAGCTCTGAGCAGGACACATGTAAAAGCAGCCTCTTTCCATCCTCCAACAACTTATACAACTGCTGCTGCCGCTCAGAGAGACTGGCCTTCAAACGCTACATAGAGAGTGAGACAGTTTTAGATTGCAGATTTAAAAATTTTTCACAAATCTACTGCAATTTGTGCTCGGTAAATAAAAAAAAAAGAAATTAATACTTTTATTCAGCAAAGATTATACAGATCAAGTGACAGTAAACTAGAGACAAACGATTCCTATTTTAGAGTAAATAGTAAAATTAATCATTTTCAGACTTCTTTCAAAAACCTTACCAACCACAATCCTAATATATCAAGCTATAATAAAGTGAAATTTTCCTTCCTTAAATTTACATTCATATTATAATTATGTATCCTGTTTGCTAATTCATATTAACTTTAAATTCCTGAATTGAGTCATTCAAAAGGCATTCTGAATTGTATTTCTAATGCTGCACAAACCATGCAATATAGATAAAGTATGTAATGTTTTTAATGTAAAATCATGGTTGGTGTTGTATGAATATTATGGTGTAACCGTGTCTGATCCAGTGTTCTGTGTGTGTGATGGAGCTGTACCTGATACAAAGCAATTCTATCGCTCAATCTGTCCTCTGTCTCCTCCACCAGGCCTACACTGGGGATGTTGCTTTCCACTGCCTCCAGCTGTCTGTACAGGGCCTGATAGTCACCCACCAACCTGCTCCACCACTGATGCCACAAAACACAACAGTTATTCACTTCATATGCACTGTACCCTGTGATTATAATTTGCATCTTGAATGCAAATAAAGAAATACAAATCCACACACACCTCCAGGATGCCCTCCAGCTCCACTCCTCGTTTGTGAGCCTGTTTAAGTACAGCCTGGGCCTGAGCCACAGTCTCTTCCAAGCTCTGGACCTCCCGCTGCACCACCAACCCACTGACCTGCCTGAAGAAGGCCTGTGTCAGAACAACATGCGTCTCTAGCCCCTGGAAAAACTCCTGCAGGAAGAGACAAGATAACATGAGTCCTTGCTCATCAAAATTGTACAAAACATGGACATTCACTTTCTTGAGAGCATTTGACTGCATGAGACGAGAGTCTTCAATATTTTTGTTCTTTTTTCCTTAAACAGAAAAGACCTACCATTCAAAGGTTTGGGGTGGGTAATGTTTTCTTTAATGTCTCTTATGCTCACCAAGCCTCCATTTATTTGATCAAAAATACAGTTAGAATAGTAATATAGTAAAAATAGTAAAATTGTCTAGACACATATGCATTAAGCAGACCATAAGAACAAAACTTCTACTGTACCTTGTGTTTATCTAGAAGAATCTGAACCTCAATCACTGATCCCACTTTCATCTTCTGATCAGCAGCCATTTTGTCCTGGGCGGTGTCCAGCAGATCTATCAGGTCTTGTAAAGCTCTCTCATACTGAGCCTTTAGAACCAAACTCTGGTTTAGCCCACTCCGCTTGGAGCCCACCATCTCCACCAGCTCTTCATAAGCATCCTGCACAGCAAAACACAAGGTCTAGTGGTAAGTCAAATGAAAGACATGAAATCAGTAACTGTAATTGATCTTACGAAATCAAACCACAGGGGAGAGATGTGTGTACCTGTAGTTTCAGCAGCTCTTGAGTGCAGAGCTGGTTGGGCTGCAGTGTCTCTCCTCTGCTCCTCATCTCAGAAACTTTCTGTTCAAATTCCCTCAAACTGTCCTCCGCTTCTGCTAGAATCTGTTTACATTGAATATTCATATTCATAGTAAATTAACAGTTTTGCTTGGGGTCATGTAATTATATCGATGTCATTCTGAATGTGTGTCTGACCTCCATCTGTTTAGAAGTGGGCCGATCCACAGCCGCGTTCATTTTCTGCAAAAGCTGGCACTTTGAGTCACTGAGTGCTGCAAGCAACAGCCTCAACTCAGCCTAAGGAATAGACAAAGAGGGAAATGCATATGTGAGAGAAAGAGCGAGAGAGAGAAAAACAATATACTGACTAAAAAAAAAACAAAGATACAAGCAACATATACCTGGAAAACAGTGAGTTCATGAAGCTTGTCTTTCATGGTGTCACATCTCTGTTCCAGCACTGTGTCCAGCAGCTTCATTCTCCCCTCCAAACCATCTAACACTTCCTCAACCAAAACACTTTCTCCACTTTCTCCATCCCATAGCTGCTCTGTTCCTCCGAGCACGTCCCGACATTTACACACCTCCTCGTTGACATTCTTTACCTCCTTATTCAAACTCTGAAGAAAGCAGAAGAGAGTCAAAGAGTGTCAATGTTTCTTATAACAGAAATAGTTTAAGAATCCAGTAAAATGACTATGTCTGACCTCTAGGTGGCCCAGGTGAGTCTCTGAGTCATCAGATAGTAATATTGGGCCAGATACAAGCTCAATTTCAGCATTGTCCAGCCAGGAGGAAGCTGACGAAACCGCCTCATAGAGAGCTCTCTTCAGAGCATGAGCACGCTTACTGTCAGCACCACTTGTCTGTGGGAGGACATAAATAAATGACTATCTGCAAATAAATCCTTACTAGTTATAGTAATACAAAATGCTGGTGCAGTTTACCATCCTGTTCTTAAAGAATATGTAAATAAAAATATTCAATGGCAGTACCTGAGGCAAGTCCTCCAAATCTTGGCTGAAGCCTTCAAACAGACTTCGTGGAGACAGGATATCCTGACTCAGCTGCTCTCCTCTGAAAACTCCACAGGGGCTGGATACCGGCTGGTATAACTAAGAGGTATATAATCAATATAATCGTGCTCTTGCAAACTTCGAACTCTCAGGGATAATGTTTTTTAAATAAAGACTGAAAGAGTTGTTGGAAGCTTAATTGTGACGTTTATAGCATACATTTTGCTTTTTTACTTCTAGAGATTGTATTTAGATTTCAAAATTCATGAAAGTTATATAATTTGTCAAGATGAACAAAATATATAAGAATCATAAAGGGCAACAATCCAAAAGCCAACAGCAAAATCCTTTTGCGTTTTTGTCAAGGGAACCTTGGTGATGCTTACTTCAGGGTTTGCCTACAAAAATGTAATCACTGCAGTCCTCTATTAGGGGAGGGACGTGATCAGATATAACAGACCATCCTCAAAACTCTGACATTGAAAAACAAAGCTAGGTTATAGTGTTGTAGTTGATTATGTACCGTGTTACATGGAGTCTGCTCCAGTGTGTTTAGTGACAACTGCAGTTTGTTGTTAACGTCTTTGCTCAGGTTCTCCCATCTGACTCTCATCTGATCATTAGTGCTCATGCTCTCAGGCCACTGACCAGCATCCCCTTCAGAAAGTTCTGCAGGAGACCTACATAATGAAGAAAGAAGCTCATTATGAATCGGTGCTGTACACCATTGTCATTGCCTTTCATAAATGACAAACAGCTTGCAAGACAAAGATATAAACATGTAAATAATGTACAAGAGTGCGGTAACTACCTTTCTCCATTAGGTGTTGTTCGCTGTGAGAGAATCTCCTCTCCTCTAGATGCTACAGATTGCAGTAACTTCTTCTGTTCGCCAAGCTGCTCCTCTAATTCCTGCATTATATGTAAGAACTGATGCTGAAAAAAATCCAAGTAGCTTCTAGCTCATAGAATAACAGAATATTTTTTATCTAAATATTTTAAGATATAATATTTTAAGAAGTGTCAGTATCAGCATATATTATTCTAATTAAGCTGATTAACATCATGTTATTGCTCAATGGTAGATGTTTGATTGTCTACCCTCTGTCTTTGCACTGTGTCTTGATGCTGTTGGTTGCGTGTGGATCGCGCCTGACTGAGCCAATCCATCATATTGGGGCTCTGAGAGAGAGACGAGTCTGATTCAGTGTCCTCCTGCTCCTGAAGTGAGCCCTAATAAACAGATAGAAGAGATAGAAAGTTAAAGATATTAATGTTTAACAAAGTTGCTGTGGTAATGATTTTTTTTTTATAAGTAAAAAGTATTTAAAAATGGATTAAATCTATAAATGATAAAATTCTGCTCATTATTATTGAACAAAAATATTATATCAAGTATAAATTTCTGTTTGGTGAAAATAATTTATAGAAGGTGCCCTAAGAATGAACCTAGATACATGTACATAGACTTTCTTGGAAACACACACACACACACACACAAAGTTAGGTAAGTAGAGGTTAAAGGTCAATCATGACTGACAATAGGAAATCGACCTCATCAGCTTGCATCAGGCTTTTACATGTCACCAACATGTCTCATTAAAAAGAGCTGGGCAAAAATTCCAGACTTGCCCCAAAATTTGTAAAAGGTCTTTGTTTCAGATGGATGTTGTTGGAGAGCAATGGAACATCTTTCACAACAATGAACAGCGCTTGGCATTCTTCTGTCCTGCTGTTCACAAAGCAGCCATTGAGGCGAGGATGTGCTTTTTAGTGTTTTTAGTAACCTCCAATTGTTCTTATAATAAGTATTCAGACTTTGGCATTTTCTGTCATTCTAATAAATTATAGTTCTTGGGTGGCTCTTCCGTCAAGGAATGCTACTTTGAGAAGTTAAAGTGGTGTCCCTCACCTGGATGTGGGTCTGTTTGTCTTGGAGGATGCGCTGTAGCTCCAGCAGGCTGGATTTGAGGCAGTGCAGTTTGAGGGAGAGCTGCTCAGCGTCACCCCGTGTGCCGGCCTTACCCTCCATCAGCAAACTCTCACTGTGCACTGACAGCTCGGACAGACACAGCACCCTCTGCTCGATCTCCAATAACATGTTCTAGACCAGGAACAAAAGATCAGAAGATTAAATTGCTTTGCTTAGATATGATTCAGCAGTGTGAATATTTTAGCTGCAATTAACAATAAATGAAACACTTTTAAATAACATTTAATTACTTTTAATGAACATAATCAGGATTTGGGCTTGGTTAACCTATTCTTTTCAAGTTGATTTCAGAAACATGTGAAACATCCTCTTTTGTCTTCTCATCTTAAGGAACAGAGCTCTTTTAAGTGCTCTCATTATAAATACAAACAACAAACCTTCATATGGGTTTACCATTAAGATAAAGTTGTGGGTATCCTCTTTTGTCTTCTCATCTTAAGGAACAGAGCTCTTTTAAGTGCTCTCATTATAAATACAAACAACAAAACCTTCATATGGGTTTACCATTAAGATAAAGTTGTGGGTAAAAAAAACTAAAATCAATGCAACTAAATGGATTTGTTTGCTTTCAGATAATCAGATACATGTAAAAACACAACAGAAGGTATTTGAAAAAATGCGTTAACAGGAGACTTGTGTATGCAGTGACTGATAATCTTCTTAAGCTGCTTAACCTAGTCTTTAGACATCTACTGTAGATCTTTACCATACTACATGCACATTAGTCCAGAGAAGTTAGCATACTACTAAGAAAGTAAACAATCAATACATTTTTAAAAGTTTGTGGTGGGCCTGCAGAGTAGCTGGAACTGAATGCTGGTTAATAGTGGAGAGAGCCAGTGGCATTTAGTGAGGAATGAGCAAACATTAACAGCAGTAAGCTAAAGGTCAGGGCCACCCTAACTTCTCATAAAGAATCTAACTTTCAGGTTAAAGGTTAACTTGATCCCTACAGCCCTTAAATCAAAACACAAAAGACACACACGTGTGTGTATGCTTCTGTGTCTCCTTGAAAAATGCAGACATGCACTGTGGGACGTCCCATGATGGCAGGGAAGAAAAAGCCCCCTAATCCTAATGACCAACAGAACGGGACAAAACCCACACAGCTAATCAGATTTACTTGCGGCCCACTCTAGTGAATCCAGACATTATCAGCCAGCAGAATCCGATGAATTGACTGTTTATATGCCATTGAAAATCTATCTATAAATCTATCAATAAAGATTAAGGATTTTCAAAAACTATACAAGCGCTCTGAAACAATGAAATTGGTAATCTAAAATAAAATGAAATAAATCACTACAGTGCAGATTAACCAAATAAATCAGTATTTTATTAATTGTTTGTTTATTGATAAAGTTGTTTCTTTGTAATGGACATGATTGTATATTTTATACTGACATATTTCCCAGGCCTAGTCTCTTACCTGGCAGTCCATCAGCTGTTCCTCCATGTCCATGTCCCGTGGGTGTGGCTGGAGAGTGGAGCTCAGTGTGGCACGTGTGCTGAGCAGCCAGTTGTCAAGCTCCTCTGCCTCACTATGATAACGCTGTAGCGCTTGTTCCTGCCTCTGTTCTTCTAACTGCTCGCTTAATCGCTCCTGCAGGACAGAGAATTGCATAAAATCAGGCCTATATCAAGTACAATACGCTATATGGGTATATAATAAGTTGTTTCATGTTGAGTCTTCTTGAGCCTAATAAGGCCAGTGAAGACAAATCTCACAGTATTGCCACTGTTGCAAAAATAGTGTGATACCACAAGTTTGTATGTGTTATCCTCTATTCTTTCTCTTTAATTATGGCTCCTGGGAATTAGTTTAGGCTTGTCTGTCATTTGGTTTATGATCTGCAATTAGTGGTTTTAAGTAGAGAGATGTCCTGACAGTTAAACTGAAAGACTAAAATAATTACTAGGACTAATTACTAATTTGAAATTCCCAACATCTGCTAAACAACAGTACATAAAATAATCAAAACAGCATGCCAAATTCTTATCAGCCGTCTCAATTTCTCTGCATGCTATTATTCCTGCTCACCTCCAGAAGTTGGCGCTTTCCGGAGGCCTTCATGTGGATGGTGGCCATGCGTTCTCCTAACACAGTGAGGGTTGACTGCAGGGCCAGCTGGTCTCCGGCATCTGCCTCCAAACTGTCCTCATCCAACTGCAGCTCTTGGAAGAAGCAGGCCTCCAATGCACTGATCTCATCCTGGAGCATCAGGATCTCATCCATCAAAGCCTGAGGAACAACCAGGAACCAGGAACCGGCTTTATTTTAATTCAGGTTTTATTAGAAAGTTGATTTGCTCTAGTTGCAAACAGTAAAGCTACATTAAAGGCTAAATGCCACAGAAAGGAAAATACTTCTAGGTAAGAGATTAGTTTTAGACACAGGAGAAGTTGGTAATCTAGAGGGTAACCCTGTCCCCTGGCTCGTATCGTTAGTCCAGCTGTAGGCTTGAGTTTTTATGTGATCTAGCATTAGTGCGGTCATCTTGCTTCATCTGATCCTCTGTCTCTCTCACCTGGTGGGCGGCCATCTGGCTCTCAGGACTCTTGCTTGGCTCCAAGCCTTCATTTAGTGCGGTCTCAATGGACTCCATCTTTGTGGAGACAGATTGCAGGGTCTCCTGATAGTGCTGCTGCCTCTCCAGAGCTTCATATAGGCTCTTCTGCTTCTCACTGATCTGTAAAGAAATATACTGTATGTTAACCAACATAAGTGATTTGGATTTTGTAATGTGAGAAGCATATATGGATATTTACCACATTCTTCAAAGTCTCCCATGAGCGCTGTAGGTCGTCCAGATTAGCTGAGGCAGCTGAATCCATGGAGGGGTCATAAAGCTCCTGTAGTGGAGCTCTGCTTAAAGGAACTCGCCCTGAACTCTACAAAAGACGTCACATCATGAGAGTGTGTGCATGCACGCATAAATAATAAACAAAATTGTGCTGGTCCTCTTAAAATACAACAAAACGGTAGTGATACTTATGTGGGTTTCTGCCTGAATGTTTCAGATGTTGCACTCGTGCCCAGTAACATGATTATACCAAATGGTTAACCATATGTTTGCCAGATGCTTGAACACAAAGAATCTATGCTAACCAAAACATCTTTGTCACTCCCTCAGGCCATGTTCAAATCTGTGTCAACTACAGCTCATTACATGTGTATATGAACATTATAAAAGGAAAAAAAGTCACTTTAGAATGAAATCAGAGATAGTTTTCTATCACTCCTCAAGAAAGTCAGCAGAAGAATAGAGCTTCCCACACCTTTTGACAAATGAATTCATGAATTTATGAATGACAGTTATTCATGATTATTTAAAAATTACTTTTAAAAATTGTTTCATATACATTTATAGGTGATTTACATTTCTATGACAGAAACTAACAATTTTTTTCAAATACACTCATTAGTGTACAAATGTCTCCAAAAGGTCCAAAATCATTAATTACACCTCTATTCAAGAGTTTGAGGTCAGTAAGATTTTTTTCCCATTTCAAATAAATGCTTTTCTTTTTAACTTTATATTCACCAGAGAATCCTGAAAAAAAATGCACAAAAAATATTAAGCAGCACAACTGTTTTCAACATTGACAATAAGAAATGTTTCTTAAAAACCAAATCAGCATATTCAAATGATTTCAGAAGATGATCAAGTGACACTGAAGACTGGAGTAATGGCTGCAGAAAATTCAGTTTTTAAAAAACTGTAAGTGTAAACTGTTATTTTAAATTGTAAAAATACTTCACAATATTACTGTTTTTGTGGCAACCCCTATCTGTAACAGTGATGTATATACAATATTATATAGAATAATATACACAATATATATATTTTTTAGAAATTTCCTTTAGAATTTATAAAATTTGAAGTGTGCAATTTCTGTGCCACTAGTGGAACAAAGCGAAAAAGGCAAAAAAGCGTAACTACTTAAATAATGCTCCTATCTACCATTGGTTGGACAAACTGATACTGTCATCCTGCCCTAAGATCATTTCTTAATTCAGTGCTGCTGTATTGGGCTGGTTGAAAAGCAGTTTACACTTTTCAAGGATATCAATCTACAGATGTCTTACTTAGAATTGTATCTGCATATTAAGATGAGGTAGGAGGTATTTTAAGGGTCCAATTTTTCAGATATTTCCATGTTTACCATGATTGTGGGAACCCTCAGACTAACATTTGTATTCAAATCAAGAACAGAACATTGGCTACTATATGAAAGTGATTGTTTAAGTTTAAATTGAGTTGGCAAGAGCTAGCAAGGTGTGGGTTAGAGCCACGGGATACCTGAGAGGTGTCAGCGTTAGACCCGGGGGAGGGCGATCTGCAGGCAGGGGGAGAGGAGACCTCACTGTTGGTGCCCTCCTCACCAGACTCCTCTGTCACCGGGGAGAGGAGAGTATGACAACGGCCTGCCGTCATCTGACCATTCAAGGGCAAAAGAGACAGAGGAAGAAAGAGAAAGAAAGATGCATAAACAGTGAAACAGGAGTAAAGCACCAAAAGAAGAAGAAAACCAGAGGAAGAATATTAGGGTGCTGTAAAAGTACACTACCGTTCAAGTTTGGGGCTGGTAATATTTCTTAAACATGGTTTTAAAAGGAGTCTCTCATACTCAGCAAGGCTGCAATTTATACAGTAAAAACAGTAATACTGTGAAAAATCATTGCAATTTAAAATGTAATGTATTCCTGTTATGGCAAAGCTGAATTTACAGCAACCATTACTCCAGTCTGCTGTCACATTGTGTGCTTACCATTTTTTTTGTGGAAACCATGACACATTTTTCAGGAGTCTTTGATGAATGTTCAAAAGAACAGCATTTATTTGAAACAGGAATCTTTTGTAAGATTATAAATGCATTTACTGTCACTTTTTGATCAACTGAATGCACCCTTGCTAAATAAAATATTTAATTCCTTGACCCTAAACTTGCAGTAGTGCATATTTCAGAGTGCATATCTGACAGGAAGTCCTGATTCAAACAGAAAATCTAAATAAGACTCTGCAAAGCAGCACCACAGAATTACAGACAGACCACATTTGTTAAGAGTAGCCATGACTAAGGCCTTCACAGACCTCTCGTCATAATAAAGGAATGAACCCGGTCAGGAAACAGGGCAGAGGATACACACAGACTCACTGTAAAAATACAATAAGATGGCATACAATAATTAATTGTGCTTGCCTGCATAAACTAAAGTAATCTGAACCATGGAAGCGCTCCACCATTAGGCTAAATTTAGATCTAGATACAATGACTGCTGAACTACTGCAAAGCTACACCCCTTTCTCTGTAAGTCAATAAGGACTGAGCGACACAGCTGGAGCTGAACTGTTGGCGGTTAATGTGGAATCCGGCCCTGATCATGTCTGATGCAATGAAGGGAAACTATACAGCCCAAATAAAGACACACTTATGCTGACAAAGTCAAGGGCAACTAACACCCTCATCCTGTTTCCTCTTTTGGCAACAAACAACAGCAGGCACATACACAATGTAGAGGCACATACAACCCTGTGGGAGAAATAAGAGTCCCATGGGATGCTGTCTGACAGTGAACGAAAAAAAAGAGCACCCAGCACACCCTGCCCAGCCCTAACATGTGTAAGTGTAAATCACTCACCATGACAACAGAGGGGTGTGCTGGTGAGTGTTTGGGCATCTCGTCCTCCTCATCCTCCAGCTCCTCTAATCCGTCAGAGAGTCCATCGACCTCGCTGACTGTCAGCAGCATGGTAGCATGTTTGGCTTTCACAGTCAACATCTTACACTTGGAGTTCAAGGCCGAGATCTGCTCCTGGTATCCTTTTATCTTCAGGGCCAGTTCCTGTCACAATCACACATTACATTATTATTCGACTGTGGTTGGTCCAAATAAATGCGTCCTTGATAAGTCCCATAGATGAGAAGTGAAAAAGGAGTTAATGCAGAGAGTGGCATCGGCTAGCTGAGCTGAGAATTCCCCCTCTCTGTCTGTTTGCAGTAGAAAAAACGGCACAGGCGAGCAATCGCTCAGTCAGAGGCATTTTGAGCTTGTAGCCAATCAGAGCGTTGTGGGAGAAGGCCGACAAGCCAAGCCTTCGGGCAACAGCGAATGTGATTGGCACAGAGCTCGACCAACTGGAGAGAGTGGGAGGGGAGTAGAGAGAGGAAGAACACTCCCTCCCCCAAACCGGCCAACTCACACTCATACACACACAAAGACCTCGAGAACAGGAAATGAGCTCAGTGTGCCTGTTTACTCTTTTCCTTCCTTCCCCTCACTTCCTCGCTTTCCACCAATCCTGAAGCTGTTTTCCTGACAAACAAAGGAACTGGGCGCGAGCGTGAGACTGAGAGGGGAGGAAGGGGGCTCACATTACAGATTTTGTACGGCCCGTGGAGTCCCCCTCCCGGCGTTTTCTCTCATTCTTTTGCAAACACACAGACAGGCCTCTCTGGTAATGAGGTCATGTGGGAGAAAGCTGCAGCTGCAGCACTCGGCTCTGCAGAAGAAAATAACCCTGGGTGATAAAGCCACAGCTGCCACCCCAACTGAAGTAAGATCTACTAATAAAACACAAGGACATGAGATTCAGTACAGGTTTAGGTTTATTTTTATTTGGTGTGTTTAAACTGGCCCTTGACTTTAGAGCTGCACAAATTAAACAAATTAAGAAATATTACTATATTATACATCCTTCAAGCGAAGTGGCGGCGTTTCACAAAACCATAGGGTATGGCAGTGGGTGGTGGCACATTACTAAGCACTAAAATAAAAAAAAATAAATAAAAAAGGAAAAAGTGTTTTTTTTTTATAATTAAACAATTTTTGACCAGCGAATGACAGAGATCTGTGTTGTGTCTGTCATTATAACGGCCGCATCTGTGGCACCAAGTGCATCGCATTATATGCTTTCATCAACTTACAGGTTATAACATTTATTGTAGCTATATGGGCACTTAGTTTTTCTTGTCGTTTAATACACTTGGCCAAAATCTCATGATATATAGACGATGGACGATGAAGCGCTAAATGCACAGGATATTTAAAACGTAGACTAAAAAAGTAGCCTATATTGGTTACAACTAGACGGCAAAAGCTATTCTCCGCTCTTCAAACACACAAAAAACATTAGCCTTCATAGACATAGTGTTTTAGTGAAGAAAACGCTGTACTTATTCAAACATCAGTTATTTATTATTTACCCTTGCATTGCGAACAAGCCAAGATCTGTCTCCAGGCTGTGTGCGCTGCTCGGCGCTTCGTTCTGAATGGAGGCGGGGTGAAGTTATGAGGTTTCGCTGACAGTTTGAAGATTCATAGCATTACAAAGTTTAGTGACAAGTTCTTTTGAATGCTTTTCATTGGTTAAATATTTGTAAAACCCTCAAACAGATATAAGGAAGACCAATAGCAGTGATTTAAAACAATAATAACCAAATATAATAGAGAGTTTGGATTTTCCACGGCACACCTGACTGGGCTAGGGTATGGCGACTGCCATACTCTGCCATACGGAAACGCCACCCCTGTTCAAGCGTTAAACCATTTTGATGAATTGTGCAGCCCTACTCGCCTTCATGTGTGTGAAAGTGTTTGTGTGCAAATGTAAAGAAACAGGGCAAAAGGGCGTGAGAGAAAGACAGAATTTGATGTCACACAGGACAAAACAGACTGAGGTCAAAGATCGAAGAACTACCTTTACACCCATTGAGAGCACGTTAGGAATTTATGGCCTGACTCATTCCAGCCGAATGTAGGTCAACTAGCAAAGCAATATGGTGAGTGATAGCTTAGACAACATGCCTGCAATGAATTGTGAGCTTGACTGACTGATGCACCAAACAGGAATGATCATAACATATACCAATGCTTGCTTATTTAAAGAAACATTGTTTAAAATAGAAGATTTATGCCTTAAGCATCTATATTTGCAAAAATATATAAAAGTATGAAAGAAGGATGTCCTTCCTCACCTCATGATGTTGTATCTGTGTCTGAAGCTCCTGTATGTTTCCTGTGGCAACAGGGCGGTCCTGAATAACACGGTGTGCTTCTTCAATAAGTCTCTGTAGGTTCTTGACTTCCTGTTCGTATTGCTCATACTGCACCATGGCCTCCTGGGGTAATGTGAAGAAAGATGCTAAATGAGCCATTAAAACCACAAGTGCTAAGCCCAGATGAATCCCATGACCGTGCTATATGAAACTATGCAGATAAACAGAAGGGGAATATTATTTAAACGTCTGTTGGATTTTATATTTTCCATTTATAATGTTAGTAGCTTTACGTTATCAGTACCTTTACAATGGGGTTAAAAGGACCACTAGTGAAAATGCTTTTATTTTTTTCTAACATTTCAGCATAAAGGTGTAAGTGAAAGCTTGAATTAAAAAATACTTATCAATATCTTCATCTAAGAATATGTTGCAATCTGTGTGTGGACACCTGTAATATATTGCACTGTAGAATGGTATTGTGTTGGAGTTGGCTGCTCTCTTGCTGCAGACTCTGTGCAGTAACACATAGCGGTAAAGCTGCAATCACGTCCTCTGGCAGACGGAGGGCACTCTGACACATCTGCATAGCCTGTACCTGCTGCTTGAGACCCTCCATCTCTGACAACAGCAGCTGAGCAACAAATATTCAACATAAGTTTGATGGTATCAGTGATAAAAAAAAGTACATGTCATTTTCTTGTCAGTACACATAAAAATATTATTATTTGTATTATTTTTTCATTACTAATCAGTATTTTCGTCATGAAAAATATTGAAACATTCTTAAAGCAATATACATTCAGCAAAACTAAGAATAGACTTGTTTTCAAAAAACATCTTGAATTAAGATTTAACATTTTTCTTATATCGTTTCCTTTTTTATGCATAACCCAAGAACTAATGTTTTATTTGTTACATTTATGCTTTAAACAATAAAACAAACTTCACGTAAAGAATATTTTCTTAATAATAAAGATCTTTAAATATTTTTACTGGCAAAAAGAAAAACTGGAAAAAATTACTGGAAAAAACCCCTAATAATTAAGACAATTATTTTTTCAGTGTATAATTGTACAGAAGGTATGACTGTATTTGTATCTAATAGTATAAGATAAATGAGATAAATCGGAGGAATTAAGAAATGTGTTAGTACAAGTTATTAAGAGTAATGGGTGTACCTGTCTTTGAGTCAGCTGTTCTCTGAGACTGAGACGTGCCAGATCAGGGGAGGCCAGAGTCTCCTGGACTCTCTCTATGGACTGATGGAGGCTCTTCACATCACTCTCCAGTCTCCCTAAGTCCTAAACAGAGAAAGACAAACAGGAAGATCATTATGTTCATCCCAAAGTCAATTTGGTTTTACAGAGACAAATATCTGTATATTTTATTAAATATTACATTCAGTATTTAGCAAGAATTACATGCTTTCATAGTGTGTAACTTCAAGCAGCATCAAACTCGATTGCAAAAATAAAAAACAAAATTATTTAAAGGATTCAAAACACACTTACAGGCTCCCATTCAACAGACAAATAGATAGCTCCACTATTAGCATTTTAAAACTGAAAAATTCTACAATTGCCAAAAAAAAAAAAAAAAAAAAATATATATATATATATATATATATACACACAGAGTTCTGGCATGAAACTCTAGATGGCGCAGTCCGATAGGTCTAACTCAATCTGACCTAATGACATCATTATCACATGGCACAGCTGATTGGTTCTCTCCTGTATCGGTAGCCAATGAGCTCGCTGCTCAACATTCAAATATATGACTAGTGCTTGCCGTAGCAGTTGCAGCTTGCTTCAGAAAAACCCTCCACCTTCCCCAGCTCCACCTGTATAGATCTGCTACGAGGTGATTCATGTATGCTATATGTGGGTTATTACATGTATGTTATATTTACAGCAGCAATATTTCTTACATGCTCACAGCAGCATGTTGTGGATGTATTGGCAGTAGCAAGTCTCTGTACATTCTCTGCCGCAGCAGCGTAGCAGATCTATCCCGCCAAGACCAAATACAAATACATTAACATTGTCATGTACATTACCATGCCAATCCCTCAGAGAGTTGTCATGACAGAAATATATTTCTGTCATGAAAAGGTTTCTTCACAAAAGGAGAAGAAAGGAAAATTATAAAGGAGCCTGTAAGAGTGGTGCTATACTAAACATGCTTGATATATCAGCATTAGGCAGTTTAACCACCTTGTTGATTAACAGAAGTGCTAGCTCCCCCTTGTGCCGCTTTGACATAGTTATCGTGATTTTGGCTTTGGCTATTAAAAAAAAAAACTATTTCAATCCACGGCACCACTAATTCAACAGTCAGACTGCAGGTTAAATCATGTGGGGACCCAGAACCTGAGGAGTTACTGAGATCACAACCCTGCTAAATCACCACAGGGCTCCTGAACAAGACACTAAAGCCCTTTAACTTCAGAGTGATTTACTTCAGAGGACGTCTGCTAAATGACAAGACTTAAGCCCACAGAATACAAGCAGCTCAAGTGGGCCTAAAATGATAAAAAAAAGTGGTGCTTTAAACCAAATCAATGTAGTTCTCCAGCGAACAGTGAATAAAATACCCAGTACAGGCACAGGCACCATTTGGCAAAATTCCACAGTATGGTCCTAGTTTTGTAGCAGGTCAGGCAGCAAAGAAAGAGAACAAGGATGAAGAATCAAAAAAAAAAAAAAAGCCTGACATGCTCAACTATATAGGTAATTGGTTTCATGGGACAACAGTTATTTATATACTATACTATTACTATAGATTATACAAAAATATTTGACTGTAGAATTCCAGAGAAATATAATAAGTAAAGCAAAACTTAAAATAAGCAAAAACTCTATACCATTACACTCACAAAAAACTGAAGAGTCGTATAATTACTCATTTAAACATTTGCTGAAACCTTTAACTTTTAAAATGAAAACTTATAAATCTGCTCTCTAATAAAAAAAAATGGAAGCACATAATTAATCCAATTTCTTCATGGCACGATGCCATTATATAGTTATGGCATGCATTAAGCCTGACAATTTTTGAGGACTTATTCATGAGCTCAAATTTCATGCACATGATTGCATGGTTTAAGATAAACCTATAAAACAATGTTAAGTTAAAGCAGTGTTGTGAACATACAGCAATCTAATGAACAGACATCAGTCATGTCTAGCAAAGAAGATACAGAACAATGAAGAATTACATTGCTAATCTAACTGGCCACTAGGTGGCAATGTCTTTCTAAAGATACAGCAGACTGGAAGCTTGAACTAGACTGAGGCTGTGATAGTGCCGGTTTTTTTCTTTTAATTTGCTGAGATGATATAAGAATAAAATTAATCTGTCAAAAATCATCATAAAGGTGTTTATAAGCCAAAAAGAACATGGGAACATGCATAGCCTTTTTATCATTTTTATATTACTTTTATGTAGTGTGACATGCTACTATGTATTACCTTGGCTGCATCTTGTAGCATCAGGAGTCTTGCTTTGGCTCTCTGCTGCAGCTCTTCAGCATGTCTGCTCAGTTCTGCCACCTGCTGGTGGAGAGCATCTGTCTGGACCACCTCCCCCAGCAGTCCCACCCTCTCCACCAGACCCTCAAACTCTCCTTGGAGAGCTTGCCACTCTTGTAATAAAGCCTGATTGAGATATATCACAAAATAACATTACATTTCTACCCCAACAGGTACTGAAAATTCTGAAAAATTGTGGTCTGATCTGGCTAAAGTTAGTGTCTCCACCTGATGGGTTCTGATCTGCTCTTGCATCTGAGAGGCTGGACTCCACATGATGTTGGCTGACACCACAGTCTCTGCTTTTTCTGTCCAGTTGAGAATTAACGTCAGCATTTCATTAAATTCTTCAAAGTTCTTTTCTGCCTAAAACAGAGAAAAAGACCAATTTGTTGAATGCATTTTATTAAAGATCAAATTTGAAATGTCAACAAACAGAACTGCAAAAATAATCATTGCTTTCAACCAGGTTTCTCCAAATGCTGACCTTCTGAAGGCTTGTGGTCCTTCCCTCCGCCAGTCGGAGGGTCTGAACATGAAGCTCAGTCAGTTTACTCAGGCTGGAGCCCAGCTGTTTGGCTAGGAGAGGATTTTGCTCACCAAACTCCTGCACCACCACATCTAGCTCAGACATAGCACGACCACACTCCATTAGCTCCTCAAATAGACTCTGGATTAATAGAGAAAGAAAAATAGAAAAAAAATGGCAGAGAAAAATATGTTTAAAGGCAATTGAAATAAGCTGAAATAAAATGCAATTTAAATATTAGATGAAATTTGCCTTGGAAAATAATTTAAATAAATAAGTTAAATATATATATTTAATAAAAAAACTAATTTATAATTTTCTAAATTAAAAACTAATTTAAAATATTAATAATATTAATAATAATATCAGAACACTAAAATAACACTGCCTTGTTATGAATTCCACTCATCGTGATATATTTAGAAATTAGGCTGCGCAGAAGTCATTCTGAAGCACACTTCTGTCATCATTGACAATTTGCACTTCAGTAATCAGGGCAGAGTCTGTACCACAGCTTCCAAAGACTGTGCTGCATTCATACCTCTGTCTCCTCTTTAGCCTCCTCAACATCCACAGCCTTCTGCTTGAGTTTCAAAGAGACGAGTTTGACTTTCTTTGAGATATCCTGAAGTCTGGAGTTAAAGTCTTCTTTAATATCTCTGCTATGTTGGACCTCTCTTTCCCGTGCCTGCACCTGAGCAAAGGAGAAATTAATAGGGAAGTTATAAAGAGACATTAAATAAATTTTCAGCTGTCAAAATCAATATCAGTTACTGTTTTTCTGTTAAACCAAATTAGGCTGGTCTGTTTGGCTGCATTGCAATGCCTACTGCACAGATCTTACATTTTGACACAAATCAAATTTTTACATGTTTACATTAATCCCTCACGGTTTCACCATAATTCACTTGGTACCTGCATTCTTAACATTCCTAGTATGAATGAAGGTACCTGATCTTCTGCAGAACCCAGAGCCAGTGTAACCTCTGCCAGCTGGGTGCTGATCTCTGAAGGAAGGGTGGCATTGAGGTCCTGGTATTTCATCTGCTGACGATCTGCAATCTGCTCAAGGTTCTGGCGGTGAGACCGCATGCCTCCATGAGCCGTCTAGCAGAAACCACAAAGCAAAGTAAACTGGGTTGTAGGATGTTAGAATGCGAGTATTATCTGGATCTCCTCCACTGTATAAGGTGCTTTGCAGTACCTCCAGGTCAGTAAGCAGGTTATCCAGGTCTGCTGTGGGGCTCAGCAGCAGCCCCTGGGTGTCCTGAATCCAGCCTTTCAGCAGGCCCAACTCCCTCACCACTTCCTCTCTCTCCCGCAGCTCCACCTGCACCTGCTGTCTGCTAGCACACACCTGCTGCAACAGACTGAGGGAGAAAAGGGACACAAAAAATACATATTATGCAAATGATTGAAGATGTAAAAGCAAATGACAAAAATTAGAAAAGTAGGGTTGCAAATGTTTCAAAAAATTACTGGAAATGGTTTCATGATATTTGGTTTGGTTAACTTTTCTTCAACATCTGCATTTTTCTGAAAAAGTTGTCTCTATAATTTTATAACAACATTTAGTGGATTTATTACCTGCTCTTGAGCAGTAGGACAGACAGAATGCCAGACAGAACAGAACAGAACAGAGACAGACAGATCGACAGATATTCATACTTGTCATATTTCTCCTGAATGCTCTGAATTTCCAGCAGACATGGATTGTCTTGGTTGTGTTTACTGTCTGTGGTGGATGCAGATGCATGAGAATGGAGGAACAGGTTGAGCACATGGTGTCTGAGGAGGGTCAGGGCGCTGCTCTCTCTCTCCACTTCTCGACTGAAGGAATAGTGGTACTCCAGAAGGCTCTGTAGGGCTGCCATACTAGAGGCTTTTTCCACCATGTTGTCAGGAACACGACTGTGCAGGTCCTCACAGACAGCCCGCATTTTCTCCAGCTAATCAGAGAGATGTGGAATGGGTTACTCCAACAGATTCTACTGCTGTTAATATGTGCTATAATATTGTCATGCTATAACATTTATTTTATTGTTAAAAAAAACAATAAAAAACAAATAAATAAAATGTTTTTGTTGTTCTTTTTATCTATATTTAAATGT
Organism: Sinocyclocheilus grahami; assembly: GCF_001515645.1. Taxonomy (NCBI): domain Eukaryota; kingdom Metazoa; phylum Chordata; class Actinopteri; order Cypriniformes; family Cyprinidae; genus Sinocyclocheilus; species Sinocyclocheilus grahami. Next base: position 311,792 of record NW_015505723.1, on the reverse strand, counting down.
TCGGTTGCCATGTCAGTGATGTTACAAGTTTTGAACGTTCATTCAGATTCATGTCGAGTTTTAAATTCAATCAAAAGTGAGTCATTAAGAATTAATGCAGTGTAATTTACTCCTAATTTTTCCATTCACTGAATGAAATGAATGAATGAATACTGGTTTGGACATCAGTATCTGTGGTCACATAGCAGCTATCAGGACATCAAGGAACTCTTAATAATTAATTAATGATGAAACTGATGAAAAAAGCAAAACACTCCTCTCTCTGTGCTACATACAGCTTTGCAAGCAACTGACTCATTCTTACTAAGTGATGTCATATCCTCAGCTGAACAATGAAACAGGCTTAGGTCACAAAGAAACTACACAGAATTAGTGTGCACTGCCAAAAATAAACAAGAAACAGTTACTGCTAACATGCTACTGATATGAATTTCTCTTCAATAATCTTTTGTATATTAAAGTATTCATGTTCTATAATCGTATATATATAAAGAAGTACATATAGTGTGTTACACAGCATATTCCTCCATCAATTATATCATGTCCTGTGATCGCAGCAGAGATTTATGGGAGAAGTGGTGAGTTTGCAACTTCCATGTTGGGTTATTTTTGTATGGACTGTCATTGCCAAGCATTACATCATTCTCAGGCCATTGCCGGCAACTGATGCTCTTGTCTGAACTCAGAACCACAGCCAAGATTTATTTAGCTCTACTCCAGGTTCTCACTGCTTACAGAATAACTGCTTTTATTGTTTTTCAAAAATAATTTTTGGTCTGTTTATTCACAAAAAAAAAAAAAGCTATTCGGGCATCTAACAATAATTTTATGGCATTTTATCTGCTTATCAATCAAGTATTGATTTGAACTATTGTATTTGTTTGATTACATTCTCTGAAACAGAGAACAATATAAGAGTATTTTAGTGAAATGAGACAGATATCTGTCGCTGGTAAGTTTCCCTACCTTCTCCCTGGTGCATCTCCAGTTACGTGCAGAGTCCTGGAGGGCTTTCACCTGAGCTCGAGCAATGCTGAGCAACCGAGTCCACCGATGGCGCAGTGAACAGACTGACCGAGAAGTAGCATATTTTATGGCAGGCTGATCAAACTGTGCTGCTTTTTCTTTCAGGCCATTCAGGGCATCTTCAAGACCCAGAACTTGTGACTCAATATTCTGTAGAAAAAATGGAACCAATAGGAAATATTTAGAAAAGCTGCAATATATCAATGTATTAGGAATTCGAAGGAAAGAAATGCTTAGTCGTAGACCTGGTATAAACAAAGCTTGTCTTCAGCTTCTTGTTCAGAGTTTGCTCTGGCTGTTGTGAACTCCATCATCCTTTTCTCAACTTCATTCATCTGCCTGATAACTTCATCTGTTTCATCTTGAAAGGATCTCCACTGAATTATGCTTCTAACAGAAAAATAAAGCAAGTGTGTGCAACAGTTGTAAAGAGAATATAGATAACAATGTCTGTAAATCATATTGTTAACATGAATAAGGCAGATACAAGTTTGGGTCTTGTGCACCTTATTTAAATCTATTTAAATGTCAAAACCTCATTAGCATTACCGTTGCAAGTTGTCTTGACGTTGTTTTAGCTGCTCAATGACCTCTGTTCCCTTGTGATAAGATTCCTCACAATGTTGCTGGATTTGCCTCATTACAGTAGGGCTGAAAAAGTCACCCATTTGAGGTACTAGACCTTGCATTTCTTGCATCGTACACTTGACAGTTTGTTCCTGGCTTGTTATATTTTTTAAGTCCTTGAGGCAGTCTGAAATTTTCTCCAGGTCTTCCTCTTGCGGAGCATGCTCAAGTAGAGCACCAGCGTCCTCAAACCACTGCTGGATGGATTGCAAAGAATGGTGGTATCTCTGGAGCAGAGACAGAAAAGTCTGCAAGGCCACCTGAGGATACACATTACAGTTTAAAGAAACATTAATCCCAATTTCAGTATTTCATTATTCAGTCAGAAAACATAGGCAGACTCTCAGGAATTCATAATATCTTACCTGTTTGGTGTTGACAGCTTGTTGAAGATCATCCTTCAGCTTTGGAATATCCATTAAAGTGGTTTCAAAGAGTTTTGGAAATGGCTTTTGGTCGTTTATATACTTCTGTTTCTCTTCATTAGTCATATATTCTAATAATCTAAACCTAGATTTCATTTGTTTTTGAAGTGCTGACAGTGACCTGACCTCCTCCTGCACAATTTCAATTTTTGCTTCTTCAAACATTAATGGATATCTTAATCGATCCCTAAGACTCTTGAGCCAGTCTATTGATACTTTAATATCAGTTTGAAAATCCTTATTTCCCCTAAAACCTCTCTCACATTCTTCTATGTGTGCATTAATCTTTTGCTTTAAAGTAAGAAGTTGTTCCTCCCTGAAGATAACCTGAGTCTTGAGGGTCTTTGAGTCAAAGTGCTGGTTGAGGTCATCATTTTGTGATTTGAGACCCTCTGGATAGGAACTAACCTCTACAAAACATTTTGATAGGTTGTGTAGAGTAGATAATCTCTCCATGGCATCTGCCTCCTCATCTCCTTTGGAGTCAAATTTGCCAAGCTGTTTCTTTAATCTAGTAATGCTATAGTCCATTTTCTCAATAACTGCTCGATGGTCATTTAATATTTTTAATGTTTTCCTTAATTCTTTCATCTTATACTCGATCTGCTGGTTAAGACTGCCGTGGAGATGAACTAGCTGGTCAATGACTTCAGGAGCATATGGCTGACCCATGATAAGGAAATCCTGAGTTTTAACCCTAAGATCTTTCATTCCCTGAAAGAGATTTGCAAGAGCTTTCATGAGATCTTCATAACTGCTGTGCAATCTTTCTCCCTCTTCTACACTTTGGTTGGCTGACTTCATCTCTAAACCATCACACTTCTCCTGAAGTTCCTTCAAATCTTTTCGTGTGGCATCGATGAGGGACTCAAACTCCCTGCGCTCCAAAAGCACTTGCTGGATCCTGTCACGTTTCTCTCTGATCAACAACAGCATGTCATTATATTGTTGTGGAAGGCCATTAAGTTTCTCATCTAGGTAGCAGTGGTCGACCTCATTTAAGGTGGGAAGAATCTCCTGTCCTGCCCTTTGGACGATGAGCAAAAGGTTTTCATACTCTGAAGCATGATCAAGAAGCTGTTGGTATTCGGTTAACTGGTTCTGAAGCTCCTCATCATTCCCGCTCAGGTCAATAATTGGAAATGTAGCTACCTCAGCTTGTTTTAGCCACTCGCAGATCCTGTCAAGGTCCACTTTAAAGTACTTTCGAATGACTAGCGCTTTCTCCAGATGCTGCAGATGCTCCGTGCTCTTCTGCAAGGAAGCCTCGAAGGTAACTTGCAACTCCTCCAGCTTCTGAAGGGTCTCCTTCTTCTCCTCGTCGGTGGCATCCTTCACTAAGTCTCGTCCTTGTACCCAAAGAGAAGTGAGCTCCACCTGATATGCTCTTAGGCTGCTGGTAAAATTCTTACAAGTTGACACCTGCTTGTGCAGTACATTTGGTAGGAGCGCGACATGATCATCTGCAAGAGCCCTCTGCTCTTGCTTCCTGATCCATTCAGCTGCTCTGTCGAGGGCTTGTAGGAACTGCGTTCGTTCTGTAAATACTTTGCTGAGGCTTTTACGATACTGAGCAGCCTTAGTTCCAAGCGATTCTACTTCTGCCTGTGCTTCCTGGACCAAAGTCTGCAGTTTCCTCCTTTCATTAAGACCTACGCGAGAGGAAAGACTATTGGCATCTGTCAAGGCCTCTGCCAGAAGCTTCTGTTTGGCCTCCAATTCTGCACAAAAGCTCAAGTGATCAAACAGAAAGCTTTGGGCCAAATCTGGAGGGGGGCTGGTCTTGAGAACCTCAGACAGGGATGGCTGCTGCAACTCAGCCCACTCCTGAGCCTCCCGCAAATGGTCCTCGATTTGACTGAGTTCTTCCAGTGTTTGCGCTGAATCTTGTATTTTCTGCTGGACAAGCGATTCCACCTGGGTCCAACGTTGCTCCAGGTAACCCACCTGCTCCTTAACCAGGTCTCTGTCTTCTAAGCTCAGACGAGGCAGGATCCCATGCCTATTATTTCTCAGGTCATCGAGCACACATCTCTGGTCCTGCAGGTCTGTGGATAACTTCTTTAAGGCATCCAGACACTCAGCTGTGCTCTCAATATCTCCCCTAGAAAAGATTTAGTGCTTTTGTGAACAAAGAGAAGAATGACTGACAATAATGTCTGAAGAACAAGGTATGGCAACTATCAAACATAAATATGTTGTGCAAAATTTGAAAGGAAATGTTGCATACCTGGCCAATTGATCCCATTTCTTGGACAGCTGGTCAAACAACTCCTCCACCATACAAATGCAGTCATGATAGTCCCCACTCCTCTGTAGATCCTCCTCTTTCTGTTCCAGCAGCTGTGCAGCCTGTCTGCCCAGATCCAGCCAAGCACAGCGCAGCCGCCCAACTTCCATAAGCTCAGGGGACTCCTGACCAGCCGTTAGCCTATTGATGCTCTCTCTCAGCTGGGTCAGATCAACCTGCCTGGCTCGCATCTCCTGGATAAAGTCCTTTGTGGCATGAAATATGGGGTGTTATTAATAAATGCTGCCTGTCTTTATTTGATATCCTGCCAAATGGACAGCTCTGGATGACACCCTCTGTCACTGGCAGAGAGTGAGCTTTGAGGTAATTGGGGTTTTCATTCAATCTATTGTTGACAATTCTCAGCACATCCAGAGATGGTAATATGTGCTATTTTTCACACACAATGAAAGGGTCTGCCTGGACGCTGTTATTACAGGCACTGACAAATCAATTCACACATCCATAATTACACCCAGACGAGTAATCTGGGGAGCAATCTTTATTAATGAATGAAGCTTCCTGCCAGGAAATGTAAGAGAGAGCAAAGCTCACCAGAGCTTTCAGCTATACATAATAGATTGCATTTGATTAACTGATATACTGTACAGATAATGTACAAAACTTGTGCATAAGGTATTAATGTAATATAAAATTTGCTGTAGTGTTTTTCAAAAATCTCATATAACCCATGGTTCATACGAATGGGTAATCATTTTAGCAGTCTTCAAATGGCTGTCATCTGGACACAAAGCTGTCGCTTACCTGAGCCTGGTCCAGCTGGTTCTGAGCAACCTTTGGTTCAAGCTCAGCTGGCCTCCTTAACATGCTCTGGAGGAGTTGTTCAGCCTCAAGAAGACGACACTCAAGGTTGGAACGCAAGTCTTTGATCTCTCTCCAGTTATCTGCTAGTTCTTGAGATTCCAGCATTCTCTCCTCGATCTGCATTGGGTGGAAAGCATCTCTAAATATTTTCCAACCAAATCTATGGGTTTTGTGATGAATTTTCATGTTTTAAAATTTGAAAGTCTGGGTATGGGACAATCTTAAATCAATAAAAAGCTACACAAACATCTTTTGAAAAGTAGCAAAAAAGACATTGTAAAAATATTTACAGGTTTTATGCGAGGAAAAAAAATTATGTTAAATAAAAACCAAACCCTGGTACTGAAATGAGATGGGAGGAAAAACACAAAGTTTCTCTGGGGAATGCAAAAGCACTAAAACAATTTTTCCTCCTATCACCCTTTAGGAGCTCCATATAAAAGTGCCTGTAGTTGAAGAAGCGATTAAAACTTGAAGTTAGAACATTTTAATGTATTCTTAAGATTCTATTAATCACTCACCTGAAGTCTGACCTGCTGTATCTCAGCAGCTGTCTCTCGTACCTTATCATCCGAAAGATCACAGGTGGAGCACACCAGCTGCAAATAGGTACTAGCCTGTTCCTGTAGAGTTCGTTCCTGCTTCATCTGATGGGATATATGAGACCCCCAGAGACCCCCCAGAAGAATTGATGAGTCTGACTTTCTTATACCAACTTCATTGTGCCACTTTTGTGTACATGCACAAAGCAACATAAAAAAGTATACCTGTGCAAGTGCCTCCTGTAGGCCGTGTGGTGCATGTGCAGGAAGCTGTATCTCCTCCTGTACATTTGAAAGCCATGTCTGACACTGTTGCAACGTATCCCGCAGACTTACATGCTTCTGCAGTTCCCGATCTAGACTCTGATACACCTGCACAAACAGACGAATTTTTGCCTCAAGACTTAAAATAACCACACTGCATGAAGTGGCCTAAAGTAATTGGCTAAAATTGAAACCATACCACTTACAGAAGCCATAACTGAGCCAATTCAAATTGTAACATTTAAATTATGCACCTCAAGGGGTATTTTAAGTAATCCTTAACTGTATAAAACAGGAACAGCATGACCCTGACATATCTGAGGAGCAAAACAGAAAACGACATGAGTGGGGCATACAGTTAACCATGCTAAATCGGGTCAACATAAAGCAAAGCCCATTTGACAGCCAGGTGTTGAATGCTCTGGCATCCCTATTCCCGTGAGCAGAAAAGCTGACGCTGATTGACATTCTTAATTCACGAGCCCTCGCGGGGGGCAGGCAACGACAGGCTTGCTTTGGCAGACGGCAGGAGTTGGCAGAGCACATGCAGACTGAGGAACTCATTGACCAGACTGCCAGGTGGCGGGATTTACCGGATGGCATTGTTCTGGCAAGGTTGGCACAAGATGTTGGTACGGGGTATAAACTAGCAAACCAGAAGGGAGGGGTTTTATCAATGTCTCGGCTTGCTTTGACGGAACTGGACATGATGGGCAAAATAAAATTGGCACGGGGAAGAGGGCAAGGTATTAATAGACTGGGTGGTTTGCTCAGAGAGTGACTGAGCAGGCAATGTGTCAGATGGCAGAGAGTAGTTGCCATATTAGGGGTGCGTGTGATTAGGGTTCTTAGAGGAAAGCAGGTGGCAGCTTTTGGTAGGATACTGCAAGCGCTGGAGTAGGGGGGAAATGGTGATTTGCAAAGGGGGGTATATGTGCTCACTTTCATTGCCTTGGGCTTTAATGATACGCTTTCACGGAGAAATTATTTCTTAGTGCCTCCTGATGGGTCTCCTTGTAATGACACTGGCACGCAGAAGTCAAAATGTCAAGTACATTTCATTGCCAGACGTCCCCAATTTATTGAATGTGTAGTAAGTGTTGTTTAATCTGATATAAAAGACAAATACATTGAAAGGAGAATTTTGTCAGCACTTTAATGGACCTGTGCAACTAGGAAGCCAAGAAGGGTGGATTAAAATAATCAGGAGGTTCTGGAAGAGTGGCAGAACGTTGGCACATGCTTGAGCTTGCTGCTGGAACAAAGCTTTGATGTGAGCAGAGGGACAATAAACAATGACACCAGCACACCGACTGGAAATCATACAATTAATGAGCACTAAAATTTAAAAATTGCAATATAGGAGAATTTACTGGAAACAACTGATAATAAATAAATACATAAAAAAATATTACTTTTATTATTAATTGTTTATTCAATTATAATATAATATAAATAAAACTGCACTAAACCTCTCGTCATTTTTAACAAAGCCAGAGGCATTTTTAAAAATGTCATGAGTTGTTAAATGTCCATGACCTCCGCCCCCATGTGGTTGATAGGACATCATTTGCTGCTTTTAAACAGCTAGTTGATGTTTGCATATATTTTTACAGGCCAATAACGGATACACCATTGTTACCATCGTTAAAAATCACATAACCACACTCCTGCCTATATTAACTGTGAGTCTTTATATACTGTTGTAGGTCTATATGCACAGTAAACATCGGCACAATGCTGGTCTTGTGCTTGTGTGCTGGCAAGTAAACTCACACGCTGGGCAGTGCTGCAGATGGCAGAGTAGCTGTCCCTTGCTCCCTGCTGGTGGTTCTGAATTTGCTGGCGAAGCCGAGCCTGGAGGCGCTCGCTGCAGCCGGACAACAGCTCCTCTCCCTTTTCCTTAAGTGTAGCCAAACGCTCTTCAAAACCCGCTATCTCTTCCATAATAGCCTGAGATTAGACAATATGTGCAAACATAAATTTAAACAAAAGGTTCTCCTAGTAATAGCTTTATATTTTTGTGAATACCAATATTAACTGAAACTGTAATGATAAAAAAAATTTAATTGGGTAAACAAAATGCAGATGTGTGTTTGGGTATTTATAGGGTTCTGCTCTTCTGTGAAGCTTTGTGATTTGTCACCTTATGTCTGGCTAGCTGCTGAGTGGCAGCTTCCAGACCACCGCCTGATGACGGGTCAGGAGTCACCATCCTGCTGGACATCTGCAACAGCCAACGCTCAATTTCCTGTAGATCTTTGTGGTATGCTTCCTGTTTCTTCACCTGAGCTTCCAATCTGTGAATGTGGGTCTGAGGAAATATATATTTAAATTACAGAAATGATCAAGACATTTGCAAGCACTCACACTGAAGCACATATATAAACACACAGCTGGAAACTCTCATGCTATAAAGAGCTTCTGACAGCTGCAAGCATGAGATGAATTTTTTGAAAGTGAGTATTCATGGAACTGATTGCAGGGTTAATGGATGCCATCTTGGAGGAAATAGCAAATAAAGCCTTCAAATTAATATTCAAAAGCTTAAAAGAGTAATAATCTACACATTCATTGCTATTTGTTTCTCCCCACTCTTTATAATTTGCAATTTAGTTTTAAATGATTCTATATGTATATGACTGTTACCCTTCCAAATTGCTAAAGCAAGCATTGATATGTAAATGTTGGAGGTCATACATTAATGTTCTGATATCACAGCATGTTCTGAATTACCCATTTTGCTGCTTAGTGTCTATAACATGCTGGGTGGACTGAGCAGTGAGCTTTATGTGCATTATGTACATTAGCATATGTAACTATTTCACAACAGCAAATGTTTTCTATGTTATGTTGCATTTAAATTATTGTTTTTGTAGTCTTTGTGAGCTCACCCTTGCTGAGCCACATAGCTCCTGGTAGTCCGCCTGTAGTCTGGTCATGTTGTCTGTGATGGAAGGGGAGTGGAGGAGGGTCAGCAGAGTTTCTCCTTTCTCTAGCACAAAGCTCACAGCAGAATCACGAGATAGCAACGTCTGCTCTACAGCCTGGAAACAACAGAACAATGTATACAGATAAAAATACATGCATGGATTATTCAGCAAGGACACATTAAACTGATAAAAAGTGAATACTTTTGCATTGTTAAAAAGATTTTAAATTTTCTAATAAATGCTGTTCTTCTAAAATTCTAAAGGATCCAAGGATAATTGGGTAAAGAAATATTATCTGGCGATAAGAAATGTACACTTAATTGGCTGTTTATTATTCACAAATACATGCATTTATACCGTTAACATTACAGTTTAATGGAGTGGGTGTACATAAAACACAGATAGCCTCTATATGACTTTGCTATTAGCATCTGTGTAGCGCTATTGATCTTGATGAGGATTATATGCACCAAATAAGTAGTATATGCATACAGTATGTGTGTAAAGGAAGAGAGTGTTATGTGATGTTGAAGCTGCAAGGGCATTGCATCAATAACACAGTCTCTGCCAGCAGGTTCTACAGACAGACCGTTCCTTCATCTCTGCTATCACAGTGGGGGAGTGTGTGAAGTGGCTGTGTGCGCGTGTGCACATAGGGTGCAATCGCGCTAAAGCTTTCTTTTGCTTTGTGTAGTAGACATATTGATCATATCCTTAAGAAGACAAAGAGACTCGTACATGTGCACACACAGAGACACACTGGCTCTTACGTTCTCAAATATGAACGCAAAACTGTGCCAGGCCCACTGAGAGTCCTAGTCTGTGGTGTGTGTGTGTGTAATTTTATCAGGCCAAATCAATAGCTGTTAAGCCACAGGATAAAAAGGGGTGACAGTTTTATCTGTCCATCAGATCCTTCAACTCTAAAAGGAAAAATAAAACCCTGTAGAAGCGTTTATTTGAAAAAGTAAAATGTTTTGTTCTTTTAATCTTAATTATTTTCATGATTTCATAGATATATATATATATATATTAGTGCTGTCAAACGTCCAAAATAAAAGTTTTTGTTTGCATAATATGTGTGTGTTCTGTGTATATTTATTATGTATATATAAATACACACACATACAGTATATATTTTGAAAATGTTTGTAATAATAAATAAAATGTATTTACATGTCTATATTTATATTCATAATTTATATTATAAATAAATATATTTAATATATAAAATAAATTCTGAAATATATACATGCATGTGTGTGTATTTATATATATTTAATAAATATACACAGTACATATACATACATTATGTAAACAAAAACTTTTATTTTAGATGCGATTAATCGTTTGACAGCACTATATATATATATATATATATATATATATATATATACATATACTATACAACTGTTGTCTAATTTAATATAGTTTAAAATGATTTATTCCTGTGATGCAAAGCTGAATTTTCAGCAGCCATTACTCCAGTCTTCAGTGTCACATGATTCTCACATAATTGCAATATGCTGTTTTGCTGCTCAACAAACCTTTCTAATTATTAGCAATATTGAAAAGTTGTGCTACTTTAGTGGAAACTGTGACACATTCTTTCGCTATTCTTTGATGAAGTAGAATTTATTTAAAAATAAATAAATAAATAAAAACCCATACTGACCCTAAACCTTTCAATGGTAGTGTATACGTGTATAAAGTGCTTTAATGGCCCTAGAATAACAATTTTATTCAAAGTGCAAAGGACGAAAATCCACACTGGCCAGTGAGCTCTACTTTTTTTTATGACTCGCATGGTAACATGATAAGTAAGCCATACTGTGTGAAGCTCACACACACATATATATATATATATATATATATATATATATATATATATATATATATATATATACACATACAATTTTTTTTCTCTTTTGTATGTACAATTTACATGGACATGCTATGTACAGTAACATTAGTGTTTTCACTAGGCCATACCTCTAGCCTCTTCATCTTCTTTTCCATTGTAATGCGATCGAGAGCCTCTGTCCTTTCGGTAACGATTTTAAAATTCTTCCTCGCAGTGCTCAACCAATCAGAGAAGGTCCTGAGAGCATTTTGAGCCTCTGTGATGTTCTGCATCTCTTTCTGGAGCTGTTTGAGTGTATCCTGAATGACGGAAGAATAAATCAAAAGGCTCATTGTCAAGATCGCTCGGAATTCTGTCTCATCAGCATGATGTGTTTTGATTGATCCAGTGCCGCACACTCCCTAGCATTCACCACTGGGGGATTGAGGCTAAGCTATTTTGCCGCATTCTTCACTTGACATGCAGATCCCTCATGCACGTGGCACCAATTAACACTTTTGCGCTGTGCCGCGCGCACACCTATCTGCAGAGACGTAATAGCTCTTGACTGCAGTGCATGTGGCGGCCTGTTGTTTCTCACAGAATAATTACACGCTCTATTCTGTCGCAGCCAGGGTGTGTGTGCATGTTAGAGAGAAGTAGGCAGGAAGGAGAGGTGTTACAGCAAGTGTTAAAAACAATTCTGCTGCTGCCGCAAAAGCAGCAGCACTGATTGATGGGCAAGATTGAATCCTATATTGTTTAATTACAAGCTAAGGTCTCAATGTGGGCGAGACATTGATTTTTCTAGTGTGTAGTTTTTTTTTTGTCATCACAGAGGGTCACAGGAGGTGGTTTACCAGGTTGGATAGCTTCCAATGTTTAGATGGCTGAGAAATTAGACTCATTGGTGTGCTTTGGCAGCAAAGTGAGAGGTGAGTCAATGACACCAGGTTCTATTAAAATATACGTCATTGTAGAAAAAGAATATCAAGTAGAAATTCAAATTTAATTGAACTTTAATTGAGCAAATTTAAAAACAGACAACACTTTAATAATAATGATAAATAATAATAACTGTAATAATTTTTCCAGATAAAAATAAAACAGGTTTATTGCATTTCTGTACTTCAGAAACATATTGCAGGTGGCTAATATGTATTATAAGGGAAGAAAAGGGGTGAAAATATAATTTAAAAATACCAATGCAAAGAAAAATACTAGAAACTGTGTTTTTTATCATTATTATTTATATATTTTTATAGTATTTAGTAATATTTTGAATTGGCTATTTTCAATTTTAATTTTAAGTCTTAGTCATTTTGTTATATGTATTTTTATTATTAGATTGTATTTTTATTAGCTTGGTTTTTATTTATTACTGTATATTACTATTTAGTTTTCATTTATTTTATATTTGAGCAAATCAGAGGAATAATTAGTGGGATATTGTTCAATCCATGGAAAATAAGGTGCCCAGATTGTAAAACCATAGCGTCTGTTGTATTTTTCACACTGCGAGAGCAGAATTAAAAGAAAAATCCAAGAACCTGCAATATGAATATGAATGTCACGTGTCTCTATAATCAACAGGACAATTCAAACACCGACAGATAAAAATAGTGATGGAAAATGATTATATTTATAAAATGATTACTTTATGCACATTATTTGTGAAAAAGTAGTAAAAGGACACAGGCAGCTTACTGAATGATGCTGCATACTTTCCTGAAATAATCAAGTACATCAAAATTGCAAATGTACAAGGCTGACTTGCCTGTATCTGTAGAAGCAAGGCATGGTAGCGGGCAGTGAGCTGGGTAACCCTGGTACTGATCCGACCACTGACATGAGCATCCTCAACGACTTGCTGTGCAAGAGTACTAAGGCCTTCCACCTCGGCCTGACGTTGAGCAGCCTCAATCTGCCACCTCTGAAATAAGGGAATGACGGGAAAAGGTCAACACATATCTACATGAAACCAGAGTACTATAAATCTGAAACCATCAGGCAGAAGTATAATGCATCATACCTTAAGGTGTTGAAGCTGGGCCTCCTTTGCAGTGACATCAGAGCGACGGTGGCTTCTCACCTTAACTTTGAGCTCTATGTCAACCAGCCACTGGTCTAAGCTTTGGAATAAACATTCTAGTTGCTGAACCCTTGCGAGGGCCTGCTCTACCTGGACTTTGGTCTCGCCGAGTCGGTCTTGGTACCCCTGCCATTCCATCTGTGCTGTTTCCAGAGCCCGATCCTCAATTTGAGGGGCACCCCATGGAATGACTCTTTCTCGACTGGCAAGAACTGAGCTGAGCAAGTTATGTCCCTTAGGGCAATGAGACTGGAGCATCTGGAGATGTTATTAGACAGAAAGAGTAAAAAGTAAAGATTAGGTAGTGCAGAATATTTCTTTCCTATAATATTAAAGCCGTAAAAAAAATCACGTTATATTAACCTGCAGTTCTTTTAACGTGTTCTCCAGAGCATTTACATCTTCATCCAGGGGTGAGAGGAGGGCCAAACTGTTCTGCTCCTGCTCCAGCCAGTCTTCAAACATGTGCAACCCACGCTGGTACTCTTGATGGAGCAGAACCAATTCTTCTGCCTTATTGACAGCAGCCTGAAACACCAGCAGAGTATATTATTTCAAATTTATTTCACAATAAGTGGAAACAGAGTAAAAACAGAGCATAACACTTTTTTAGCTGCTTGGTTCCAGAAGTAATTTCCCCATTCTTTTTCTCCATAGAGATAAAACATTTTAATAAAGAGTTTTGAGCCACAAATCAACGTATCAACTAGATCCATAGATATATATAGCTCATGTGCAATCCTGGGAGGTCACTGCTTAGCTCTTTGGCCGCAAATTCTGTTTCCATGGTAACAGAAACTTCTCTGATTGCTGAATGATCTTTTCAGGGTAATATTTGGTGTAGCTCTTCACTGGAAATTTGGTTATTACATTTTGTATATATATTTTTTTAAATGATGTGTAAATCATACTGATTTATGGCTTCTATAAAAACATCATTGCTCAGCAACTTCAAAGCTCACTGTAGTTCTGTCTTGAAATATTTATGTTACTGTTAAAAATAAATTTCCCCGTCGGCAGGACTCTACTGTTGCACTCTATAACCACTGGTTGGTTTCATCATATTAGTTTGTGCTGAATAATTTTTCTTGACCACTCAAAACAAATGTAAGCACTGGTCTGCTGCCTACAGTTCGACATCCTTGGCTTACCTTGGCTTTATCTTTAATGGCTGTATATCTCTCACTGAGTTTCTGGATCTCCTGTTGGGTGGCTGTATGTTCAGTCATGTTGGAACCCTTGGTCGCAATGGTCTCTAAAGGGCTAGAGTGGCTAAGAACTTCCTCATAGAGGAGCTGTACAGAGCATAGCAATTAAAGTAATTAATACTTTGAGATTTCAATTTCTAACAGAATTGTAAGAATATACAACTGTTATCTAAATAACAAATCCAGTATAAAATTATGATATTAAAATCTTATTATATATGCTTGCGCAAGTATGCATATGAAAAGTATTAATTACTTTGGCACGGCCTAGATTGGCTGTCTTGTCCCTCATTTCTGCGTAGTGTTTGTCGGAGTTTCCGAGGCTCTCTTCTACTCGCTCCATCCAGCACTCAAACTGACTGACATCTTCCTGGTAACTGGTCCAGTGTGACAAGGCACCTTCCAGCTGGCTGTAAATGCAACACATAAACGAGACATCTACTACTTCCACACAGACACTTGATGAACAAGTATCTGAGGAAATGCTCAGACAAAAGCACTGAAAAAGAGATAAATAAACACAGAGCGATAGACCGAGGCTTTTCTGACCTTTTGCACTGAATGGATGTTGACAAGAGTGATTCCCAGGAGTCTTTGAGGTCCTGGATCTGCTTGCGAACCACTGGTACACCCTCAGCCGAGGTGTTCCTCTGGACAGACTCCCCTCTGGTGATGAGCATCTTCAGTTGGATTTCTCTCCCCTGACAAGCGGCCAGTAAAGTCTGTAATCAATCAGAAATCCTGTTATACACTCAACATGTACAAATTAAACTACAAACTAATTTATGAGAGCCAAATCCCTTGAAGGTTGTCCTTAGGATTTAGCAACACCTGTAAAACAGTAAAATGTGTATAATAAATGACAATGTACCTCGAGCTGGCCCATTCTGGTGATAAGCACACTCTTGTCAGATGTGGGGCATCTGCAGGTCTTGAGGGCCTGTTGGGACTCTGAAACCCAGTTCTGAAGTTCCTGAAGGCCCTGTGAAAAAAGTTGATGCTCCCCCACAACTCGTTCTACCCTTGACACTTTCTCCTGCAGAAGGGGGGCAATAGAAGTCAAGACTAGAGTAAAAGACTATTGAAATCTATATGAAATCTATTTTTTACACAGGTGTCAGTAATGCGGAGTTCACGCTGCACAATTTTCAAACTCGTCGGATCGCCGTTGTTTTCACACTGCGTGACTATCTGGGGTAGCATTCAGTTGCTGCTGTGTTCACATTGAACGATGGATCGATGACAGGGGGTTTCACATTGCATGACTTCACAATAGGAAGAATCGCCGACAGCTCTGTCTGATCTGCAAACTACGTTTCACAACAAAACACACGCGAGAAGTGATAAGGAAATAACGCGAGAACCCGCGTGCGTCAGATCGGAATTTTCGAGAGAGACTGGAATTATTAAAAAATATATATATAGCCTCAAATTGTCTGTGAACTGATTTCCAGCTACAAGGAGAAAAATAAAAACAGATTATGCAGGAGGGAGATGCAGGGAACAGGGATTGGGTGTTCTGCAAAGAGAGTTGGAGGTAAATAATTTATAATTTTGCAGTAACTGTTATGCTGTTGTGGCTGGTCAAGCAAATGTTTGTGCTTGGTTCTGTATGATATAATTGTTCATATATCTATTAAAATACTGATATTCTGGTCTATAACTCCTCCCCGAACTTCCCTCTGCCCTGTATCTTGGTCTCTCATTGGCTGTAGATCATCGCCGATGTAGTTTTCAGTCAGAAATCATTGCACACAGCGTGATTGTGAATCGCCTACTGCTCCAGATATTTAGCATGCCAAATATTTCTAGTGGTGGGAAGTTCTGTTTGGAGTGATCTAATGCTCACTTTTTAAATAACATTTATTATTTTTGGTTAATATTAAGTTATTTAGCAAATGTCAAAATAAATATAAATTTTTCATACTGTACATTATCATGTTGCAATGCCAAAATTCACTTGTAGCAGTGTAGCAGTGTAGTTTTTGTGTTTTATTTTAATATATATTAATAAAATAATACAGAGCTTTAATATAAGACATTTATTGGTTATTTGGTCATTACATGGAAAGAATTATTGGTATTAGTCTGAAATGTAATATCAATGCATCCCTAAGTAAATTAGTATAGAATATTTCTGTGGAAACCATGATACCTTTTTCTTCAGGATTATATGATCAAATGAAAGTTTAAAAGAACCGCATTTATTTAAAAAGAGAAATTCTTTAGCAACATTAATGACTTTACAATCACTTTTGATCAATTTAATGCCCCCTTACTAAAAAAAAAAATAATTAAAAAAAATCATACTGACTGCAAAATTTTTAATTATAGTGTAGACCAGTGTTTCCCAACCGGGGTGCCGTCTGTCGAGAGCAGGGGTGCCGTGTAAAAAATCTTTTTTTAATATTTTTAAATTGCTAAAATGTTCAAAAAAAGCATCTATTATATAATATCCATTTCTGATGTCGCCAATAATTAGAGATGCACCGAAATTCCGGCTGCCGAAAATTAGTTCACCGAAAATTAGTTTCACTTTCACGTGGTGTGACGCTCTGCGTATAATCCCGCTCTATGCGTGTGCGCTCCGCTCAGTCGCTCCACTCGTATACCGTTCAAGCTCATCGGAACAGCAAAGTCCACTCAAAAATTGAGACGACAGGAAACATCGATGTAGTACAGTATTGTTTCTGTCTGTAACAGCCCTACTGTGTTGTAACATGGTGTGGCTGCTGTACCGAATATCGATACTTTTCAAAGTATCATATCGAAGTTAGAAATTCAAATATTGTGACGAAATTAATTTTGTAGGGTGCCACAAGTTTGTTAAAATTTCCAAAGGGTGCCGCGACTAAAAAAAAAGTTGGGAAACACTGGTGTAGACAATCAGTCAAGAAAATAGAAACAAATTTAATTGATCCGAACTACTGAGAAAATAAATGCACAAATGCAACAGACTCTCCAAAATAAAAGCATATCAATAGAATCTTACCACTGTCAATTAGCATTTTATATAGAAAACCTTTAAAAGGTCTCCCAGATTCAAACTAAACCTTTTACTGAGAGTTAAATAAACAATGAAAAATGTAAAGCATATAGTAACTCTCGTAATAGATCTCAACAGGCCATTAATAATGAGCTCATCTTCCATCAAAATCAGTGGTAACAATGAAAGATCAAACACAGGACTGATGAAGTAAACAGACAGGTAAAGGAGGTTACCTTAATCAGGTTGCTCAAGGCCAAGTAGCATGCAGCTAGCTGGCAGACCCGATGCACAAAACTCTTCCCTGCACCCTGACCCTCCCAGAGGCCATGTGCTCGCCCTCTCAGCTCTGCCAGTTCAGACTCTCTGGAGCGCATCTCCTCCAGCAGCATCTGAGGGTGTGCAATCAGGGGTCACGAGGCAAGCAGGGGTCACAGAAGAATAAAGACGAATGTTCATGCCATGAAAAACCACACTAAAAGCCAACATGAGCTTTTGAACACATCCACTGAGATGGACAAGTCACGTTCTCCAAACAACAAGAAACTTTTACTAAACACACTTAATACATTAGGGCACAAAAGCAAATTTTTTGCTTCTTTTCTCTAGATGGAAAAAGAGCAGACTGTGAAATTGTCAGTTAGGCAGACACAGTTCATGATAATAGAGTCTATCATGTTGGGTGCACTCTGGGGATAAAGGGATTAAGAGGGAAAGTGGGTACAAGCAGGGGAAGGGGAGATGGGAGGGGATGGATAATCACTCGGAGGACCTCCACACACACTGTACAGATACACTGTTGGAAATACAATTGCCAACAGAGCAAACAAAAGGGCCCAGCAGGCGACAAAAGCAATACAAAAATAGAGATGAAAGATCTTGTGATAAGGCAAAAATAGAAATGTTTATCTTTACAAACTCTATTCATATTATTGTCAAATTGTTCATTGGGGTTTTTGTTCTTTGAGTGCAGTTGGAGAGCGAGAAATTAATTGCATGTCAGCTTAATCCTCAATTGTGTCAAAAAGCTTGACTCAGTGGAATCATCACTGACAGACATGGTTTATTTCATTATCTCCAGCAGATCCTACTTCTGTTCAACTCGTTTAATTGAGCTTAAGTACTGCAAAATCCACTGCCACAGTTAGCTGATTTCATCTGATCATTTAATTACATTTAAACAGCTAGATTATGTTCAAACGACTTGAAAAGAAGAAAAAAAATATTTTTAATTAAAAAATGTTCAATGCATAATCTATTGATCATAAATCAAATGTTCTTCTGTCAACGAATTACATCACACTGATTTTCAAGGTACAGTCAGCGAGGACAAGAATCTTAATAGAAGTGATTTGATTTCATTCTGGCAGATCAAAGCTCTTATGAATAAGTATAAATAAGTCAGTAAGACTATCTGGGTTTACCTGAAGTTTGGAGAGCTCTAGTCTTTTGGCAGGCAGGTCATGGAGGCGAGCGCTGCTCTCCTGCACACTGATCTCAGTCCTGTTCAGCCAGTCTTGAAGGGGTTCCACACTTGCCTCAAAGTCCTGCATCTGAGACTGCAAGACCTAAAAGTACATATTCATAGACATTACATATGTTCCTTAAGCAGAATACGGTTTTTAATTTAGAAATAAAATAACATAAAATGGTCACACTTTATTTTAAGGTCCAATTTTCACAATTAACAAACCATTAACTTTGACTTTTGCCTCAATATACTCCTAAATTGTTGCTTATTAATAGTTTGTAAGGTAGTTGTTAAATTGGCTAGGATTAGGGATGTAGAATATGGTCATGCAGAATATGTGCTTTATAAGCACTAATAAACAGCCAATATGTTAATAATAGGCATGCTAATAAACAACTAGTTAATAGTGAGAACTGGTCCCTACACTAAAGTGTTACAAATAAAATAAAATTTGCAGAGACACTTTTACTTATTAAAAATGTAAAGTGAGCAGGGTATTAAAAATAAAATGGTAATATGCAGAGACGTCTTTAAAAAATTCACTCAACTCTACTCAGCTAACTCTACTAATAAAAAAATTTAAAATACATATATACATAAAATACGCAGAAACGTATGTACTCATCTCTACGCAGCTCTACCTGTAAGGCCGTCTCTCTTCTCTGTAAGCTGTCCATCAGGCTCTTCCAGTCATCTTTGGTTGCATTTGCTTTGGTCCTGGTCGCCTCCACTCTGTCAGCTGGCACCACGCTACTAAGCTGCTCTCCATAGGTCAGGACAGCGTTCAGTCTGGTCTGGCCCTGCTCCTTGTCACTTTTGAACTCCTGTGGAGCAGAATGAGCAAGACGTCAGCCACACAGACACAAGTAGACTATCACAGAGCAGAGGGCAGCAAGTGCAATGAGTCACGTCCAGACATTGACAGGCACCCAGCAGGGATCTCCCACCATCTGTGAGGCGTGCACGTCCCGTCTTTATTCTGTCTTTCTCCACTCAAATGGTACAGATGCAATTATGTATGACCCAAAGCATGTCTGCCGCTGTGTTGGTGGTTCAGGGCAGTAAGTCATGCGGAAACATTGTTCCACATTTGAAATGTATTTGATGGTAAATAAAAAATGAGGAGCGTTGTTTCCATCTTTCATTCTCAGTAACCCTGTTCCGCTTCTTTCTTCATATATCTCCCTTTTTATTGTTGTACATTACCTATGCTACATCTAGGCCCACACAGAATCTTTGCTGATCTGTGCTTTTTTTTCTCTGCTGATTGTGGGGAAAATATGTGCAGTATTCTGTGGAATGAATTTATGTATGGAGACAAATGCTAAAAAGAGGTTGAACTGGTTTTGCTTCAAGACCCATATTTTTAATGGGACGGCAAGTGGTGACCCAATACACTGCCAAAATTAGCGTAAAAATTTAATTTGAATGGTTTCATGATCTCAGCAACTAAAAATGTTCCACACTAACCACAGACTGTGGTCAAAACAAATAACGTTTACCCTCATTGCAAGTGAACTTGTATTTTGTCTTGGTTGGTGAGGACATGTGTGCATGTTGGCATCTGCCTAATGTGACTAGCTAGCTGTGACAGAGGAATTTGTAGCAAAATAGTCTTCTGTGTCCATAACAAAAGAGACAGACAGTAAATGTATTATCCTTTCTTTTTCTTTTTAAAAATTAATGTCACTACATTCCAAAAATATATATTTTTAAATTAAATAAAATAAATCTGAAAGCTGCTCAAAATAAAGTTTTATGATTTGACATAAATACATTTTAAGAAGTAAAAAATGTAATAAATTATAATCAAACAAAACGAATTGTAATAAAACAAAATAAAATAGTAACATAAAAATATAAAGAGAACATTTTCCTTATTTACATGATACAGTATTTCTGATGTAACGTGAACAGAAGGTTAACAAAACAAAATAAAATAAAATCCATCAGGCACATGGACCCTGAAGATTTTGATGTCCACAACAAAAGATACAGAAAGTGTTTTCTCCTTCCTTTTAGGCTAATATGGTAAACTGCATTTTATTATTTCTATTATTTTTTACCAGGACAGACCAGTGACCCATTTTTGGGTCACAACCGAACATTTAAGAACCACTGACAATTACACTATTATGGGAAGATAGAAATAAAAAGCCAAAATATTTAAGAAATGAAATTTGAGATATTTTAGATAATCTTCAGAACTCCCAGGTGATTTCCGTCCAGGTCTAACTATGTCTCTTCCATCATAGCTATACATCATTACTGTGCATTTTCCCTGCGCTCTCATGGGTTTTCTACCGTGCTAATTGAAGTCATAAATAGACCAGTCTGGCACATCTTTGGCTGAATGGTGGCCTCATAAACTGGCCCATGGGACCTGAGAAGGACTATCACTTTATCAAAATCTGGCTACTTTTACATGACAGGAATAGAGACAACCGCCTGTGGCCTGGCTATGGCTATGTTCCAGGAAACTTGAAATTTGCCCAGTTAGGATGAGCCCTCCTGGACAGAGTACTGTCCACAGCCATTCCACTCTCTCACCTGGATCCGCTGGAGAGCGATAGAGGCATCCTGGATGCTATGAGGGGAGTCAAAGCATTTGGCAGTAGAGATGTTGGCATTGACCATCCACTGCCGGAAGTCATGCAGAGAAGAACGGAAGCGTTGTTCCAGCAGCTTCTCCTTATTCTGACATTCCCGGGAGGCTCGTAGGCTTAGGCTAGGGAGGAAGATGCACAGAGCGGTATTTGAAAAGGAAAGGGTGAAAAGGGGGGATGGGGGTTAAAATGGGTGAGTGTAGGGGGGCTGATAGCGCAAGGTAAGCAGACATCTGTTTCAATGACAGGCTCTCTCAGAGGGAGAGTTTGGGTATCAGAAAGTGAAAACGCAGCAGAACCTGCACACACAAAAATACAGTAGCATGTCTGCACACAGATACACACTCACATACACAAATTCGGATGAGGTTGAAGTGGGCAGTGGAGGGAAGATAAGCATGTTTTTTGCTGCTATACCTGAAAAGCATGTTAACGAGGCAAAGCCTGCTGTCATGACAGGTGCTCTCAGCTGAAACACTCACTTTAGATACAGCGCTATGAGGTGCAATATATCACAACCTTTCATTCACCTCAGTGCACTAAATTTATACTGTATGTGTAAATATATTCCGTTAATTAAATACAGCATGTGTATTTAACATACAAAACAAACAAAGAAATATGAATGAATAAATACATAGAAAAAACATTTTTACATTTTCAAAACAAACAACAATATTTTTGTATTAATTTATTCCTTTTTTATTAATTTCTCTATTATCTTATAATACTATTTTTGCATTTATTTTCAATTATATAGTTTTATACATTATTTTTGCTTTATTATTAATATTATTATTTTAAATGTACTTTTGTCTGGTAAACACATTGTTTTTACAAAATCTTTAAGGTCAATAAACCCTGCAAATAAAACTGTTGAATAAATGTCTTTAGTACATTTATCAAATTTAGGCCTCAGTTTATTTATTTTTAATTACTTTATTATATGCATTAATCGCTGTATATATAATCTATAATACATCAAATATTTTTTTTTTTACATTTCATAGTTTATTTTCAAAACTAAAAATAACTCTATATTATTTTTTATAAATTATTAAATTAAATACATATAAAATAATATCAGTTATTAGATATTAGAATAAATAAATAGTATTTCACATTTTTTTATTTGAATACATTTTTTTTTTAGCTTTACATTATTATAAATTATTTGCTTTTTATATTTTATATGTTCCCTGCTCATCAACATACAGTCTTTACAATATCCAAAATCTTTAAGGTCGATAAACCTTATAACAATTAAACCAGCCACATGCCATAAGCAGTGGAGACATTTATGGGAAGCTCTGTAAGAACCATCCATCTTCGACTTGTCTACAAAGGCTAAACAAACTTTCAAGGAATGGACAGCTAAACAAAACCAGATGGTGACCATTTGACTTCAAAAACCTTCAACCTCATGCATATGCGTTCATGTCAGCGGCACACTCACCTGTTGTGTAGCTTGATGAGAGCGCTGACTCTGTCCGACTGCGGACCCAGATCACTGGAAAACCCACACAGCTCATTGAGCTGCGCCTTCAGCTTCTCCTCCATAACTTCAGCTGTCTGAAGCCTCTCCAGAACACCCTGACGAACACACACAAACACACAAAGCAGGGGTGAGTGTCAATGCACAGGCCACACTTGACACTTAAAATCTCATTTATCGTCTTGATGCTTCTTCATGCACAGTTGTGCACACACACACACATTTGAGCATTAACACACAGCTCTATTCAAGCCCAAGACAGGGCTTCTTACAAAAGCATTTCTGTTCTTCAACGAGTCCAGGAAGCCTTCCCACTTCTCGGAACATGCCTGAGATTATACAGAGCCAAAGTGGTGCCTCTCTCTCTCTCTCTCTCTCTGTGCTTCCACCCTCCCCCTGACCCTCTCTTTAAAAACAAGAGGGAAATGCTTCCCTGACTTCCCCCTATAGAACACTTCCTCCCTCAATCTCTCTCCTCCTCTTCCTTCTCTCACTCCTCCCTGTCTTCCACTTCGCACGCCGTGGTTCTCCCTCTCTTTCACACTCTTTGGCGGCTCTCATTCACTCTTCCTCGCCTTTGACATGTTCTCTCGTTTGCGTTCCCACTCTTTCTCTCTCCCTCCCTTTCACATTCTCCCCTCCTTCCTCCCCGCCTCCTCTCCTCTTCTCTCTCCCGGTGGGAGTCAGCTGTCAGATGTTGAGGAGCTTGATCCGCACAAACGAGCATGTAACACAAACAAGTCCGGACACCGGAAACACGGGATGAGAGAAAGTACAAAAAAAGAAGGAAACATTGAGGGACTTGAGGAAAAACAGAAGAAAAGAAGGAGGAAAAATCTGCAATCCTTTTTCAATTATCTGAGCAGCAAGATGCAGATGGAAGTATAAACAACCCCAGCAGCAGGAAAACATATTAGGACCCACTGTAGTTTATGAGAAAGAGCCAGACATAACGAAAACAGACAAACAAGAGAGGAAAGGGAGAAAAGAGATGCTCTGTACTATATAGGCTAAATATTAGCCTATTTTTTGCCTATAACCTTGTAAATGAGTGTGTGTTGTTACAAAATGATCAAATTCTTCACCAAACTGTGTGACTTTCCAAACAGTACGTGTGAGAGCTTACATAATATACACTGTAATTAAATAGCATTTACCTTATACACTCCCCCTTCCCTCTTCATCTCTCCCAATTACCTTGGCGATCGTCCATCCCTCCACCGCCGCAGCTCCGCTATTCCTCCGCTCGGCACTGCTCAGTCCCTCGCTCCACTCCTTCAGCTGGCCCTCCAGCTTCTCCATTTCTCCCTCCAACAGCGCTGTCAGCCGTGTCTGCTCCCGCTCGGCCCCTGTCGCCGCGGCCACGGCGGTCTCGAGAGCGTCGCGAGCACGTAGCGAAGCTCCCTCCCACTGGTGCAGCGCTCGCGCCAGCGCCGCCACTTCTCCATCCATCAGCTCGCAGCCCGCCGCCGCCGTGTGCCTTCCGGCTCTCTCCGCGCTCAGCCGCACGCGCCGCAGCCGCTCGCGCCCCTCGCACGCGCCGCGCTCCAGCAGCTCCTGGAGGAGGGAGGGAGAGAGGGAGGGTAAAGTTGCTACGGAAACTGCGGCATCGGTGGCTGCTTGTTATCCAAGTACTGCCGCCGCGTGAGACTGACTGACTGTTCAAGCGCTAAAACCTCTCTCATCGGATCTGTTCCTCACGCTTCAGAGGATAAACTCTCCTTTCTGCCACCTCCCTCTTTTTTTATTCATCTCAATTACCATCATTTTCTACATGAATATCTACTTGTTTACTTAGACTAAGCAATTAGAATTTCATTCATTCATTCAGCAATGAGTAAGTATTATCCAATGTAAAATTAATTTTTTAATAAAAAAAAAAATAATTAGCAATTAAATGTTTTCTTCATAAATAGCTATTAATAAATTAAATTAAATGTTAGTCAAATTAAATAAACGAAATTAAAATGAAACACAACAGCAACGCAGAGTAAGAAAGCTGCAGTTTCAAAAAACAAAACAAAAATGAATAAAAGTGTAATATTAATTAAACAAGTCATTAAAAAAAGATCAAGATGATTAAAGTGTAAAATAATCATTTAAACGTTCAATAGGAAAACAAAATATACGTGACCCTGGACCACAAAACCATAAGGGTAATTTTTTATTTTTTTAATTGAGTACATCATCTGAAATTTTGTTAAGATAGGACAATATAATATAATATATATAAAAAAATCTAAATATTGAGAAAATCACCTTTAAAGTTGTCCAAATGAAGTTCTTAGCCATGTATATTACTAATCAAAAATTATGTTTTGATATATTTACGGTAGCAAATTTACAAAATATCTTCATGGAACACGGTCTTTACTTAATATCCTAATGATTTTTGGCATAAAAGAAAAATCGATAAATTTGACCCATATCTATTGCTACAAATATACCTGTGCTACTTATGACTGGTTTTGTGGTCCAGCATCTCATATGCATTTTTATTTATTTTAGTCATCAACCATACAAAAATATTATGAAAGATTATAAAAAATTAGAAAGCAAAGATAACAAATTTATTTCAGGCATAACAGCTTATGCTTGTTCTAAAAAACCTTTATGTTCATTGTTCAGTGATAAACAGGCATTTTAAGGTGATGATCCCTAAAAAATAAACCACAGCTTTAAAGGTAAAGAGATGGAAGCACTGATTTGAATATCATTTATTTAAAGTGCTGCTGTGTAGTCTTATTATCCTTTATCGCATCTACCACTCTCTCATTCTTCCTGACTGGCATTGATTATCCAGGGAGAAACGTGCAAAGAGCATAGAAATTTCCCACCAATTTCCCCCCTTCTCCCCCTTTCTTAACGCCTCTTATTGCTCTCTCAGTGCCTCTGGTACTTTTCTCTCATTTTCTTTCTCATCAAACACACACCCTGTGTTATGGAGATTTTATTTCTCATCAAACACGCACACAAAGTGTTATGGAGATAAGCAGACGGTATAATGAGCTAATCAGCACAGAAATATTGCAGATCCATAACAATAGTCAAATCTAAGCATCTGCATTCATTGATTTGTAGTCCTGTGAGAGCATGTAGTACAGAAACTCTGACCTTGGAATGAAGCACACAGTTCTTTTGCCCTACTCACATAAATGTGCAAACATTCGACCACACACATACACTCACAGTTTAACAAACAAATGCTCCATTTCAATCTTTTAATACACACAGTTATGTGCGTTATGTGCATTGCTTTTTTGTAGATTCATTTAACATTCTGTATTTCTTTGTAAACTGTACAGTACTTTTCACTAATTTCACTATTTCGGGGAATTTGGTATTGCAGCACTTCTTGTTGCATTCCTGTTCATCTGAATATCATTTTACATAAAAGTTTCTGCTAACTGGGTCATTTAAACTGTATATAGTGTATGTGCATAAAGCTGTTGTATGCTGACTGGCAGCTGTTGCAGTACAATTTCACTCATGGGGTTAATAAAAACTGATATCTCTCTATCTATTTATGCACTCACACTAACATAATCATATGTGCAGATGAAATGCAATTATGCATTCATATCATCAGTGTCTCACATAATTTGACGTGCAGTCTCACACCATCTCATCTGCTTCAAAGAATGTATTTGTTCTTTTCATTTCACACCATTCACAGTGAAAGATGATGTTTGTAAATGAGTAAAAGAACTATTTGCAGGTTCTTTCTATCATTTTCCACAGAGGTTGTTGAAAAACCCTTAGAGAGAAAACAAGCTTGTTCACAAAAAAGTAAAAGCTTTGCGGAATTATGAAAATGGAAAGAAATGTATTTAAATTGCATGTTTATTTTATACAGATGTGGACTTCATTAAACATAATGCAAATGAGAGTCTGACACAAAATAACATGTTCAGTGATATGACATGCTATACTACATTTTTCAGTTTTAAAGATAAAGATAAAAAGATTTAGGATAAAACTGACCAATTTTTTAAAAAAATCTTTAATTTAATTATCTTACCCGAACTTCAGTCAACTTCCGACTTAATGTTGGAGAGTCACCGGATGGTTCAGAGCATTGCTGAAGCTCTTCCCCTACCACCATCAACCAATCAGTGAGCTCCCTGATTGTTTCCATGTACGTCTTATGTTCGAGAACAACGTCCTCTGACAACCTGACTCTCTCCTAAATAAGATAAAATATTAATTAACTCATTTAAATTTTAATATAAACACTCTAGATCAGTGGTTCCCAACCACGTTCCTGGAGGACCCCCAACACTGCATATTTTGTATCTCTCCTTTGTCTGACACACCCATTTCAGGTCTTGGAGTCTCTACTAATGAGCTGATGATCTGAATCAGGTGTGTTTGATTAAGGAGACATGGAAAACATGCAGTGTTTGGGGGCCTCCAGGAATGTGGTTGGGAACCACTGCTCTAGATAACTATTACACTACAACTATCCTCTAAACATAAAGAATACATCACCTCTGCTGCAGCTTTGACATCCTCAAACTGTGCCCTGAGGAGAAGCATTTCTTCCTCCTTAAAGACGGGGTCACCGGTGCGTTTGTAAAGTTCAGCCGCACTCTCCTCCAGATAGCACAGAGCTCCCTGGTGGTCCTCCACATCTGATGACAGCAAGCGCAGTCTCTCCAACTGCTTTCGTTTCTCCCTGAGTCCAAGCTGGGGCTCAAGAGGACCTTTAACCTCCAGCCCTACTCCCTCCAGCCATCTCTGCAGCTGTGCACGAGACTCCACGAACAAATCCCACTGATTAACGGTCCATTCCAATCGACTAAAACACAAAGGACAGATAAGAGGAAGTGAGATATGTGACCTTTTAAAAATATTTTTAGATTTTTTATTCTTACAATCTTTACAGTATATATTATTCAGTATATTTAGCAAGATAGATAGATAGATAGATAGATAGATAGATAGACAGACAGACACTTTTCCAATTCTGCAGCATGAACCCCATTATCAAACCATGACTGAATTATTTAGCAGATAATTAGAAAAAACAGCTCCATCATTACACCCTTGGTGTAAATTGAAACTGATAGAGCCAGATAACAACTTGGTTACCATAGTGAAGTTTCTGCTAACTGGGTCATTTAAACTGTATATAGTGTATGTGCATAAAGCTGTTGTATGCTGACTGGCAGCTGTTGCAGTACAATTTCACTCATGGGGTTAATAAAAACTGATATCTCTCTATCTATTTATGCACTCACACTAACATAATCATATGTGCAGATGAAATGCAATTATGCATTCATATCATCAGTGTCTCACATAATTTGACGTGCAGTCTCACACCATCTCATCTGCTTCAAAGAATGTATTTGTTCTTTTCATTTCACACCATTCACAGTGAAAGATGATGTTTGTAAATGAGTAAAAGAACTATTTGCAGGTTCTTTCTATCATTTTCCACAGAGGTTGTTGAAAAACCCTTAGAGAGAAAACAAGCTTGTTCACAAAAAAGTAAAAGCTTTGCGGAATTATGAAAATGGAAAGAAATGTATTTAAATTGCATGTTTATTTTATACAGATGTGGACTTCATTAAACATAATGCAAATGAGAGTCTGACACAAAATAACATGTTCAGTGATATGACATGCTATACTACATTTTTCAGTTTTAAAGATAAAGATAAAAAGATTTAGGATAAAACTGACCAATTTTTTAAAAAAATCTTTAATTTAATTATCTTACCCGAACTTCAGTCAACTTCCGACTTAATGTTGGAGAGTCACCGGATGGTTCAGAGCATTGCTGAAGCTCTTCCCCTACCACCATCAACCAATCAGTGAGCTCCCTGATTGTTTCCATGTACGTCTTATGTTCGAGAACAACGTCCTCTGACAACCTGACTCTCTCCTAAATAAGATAAAATATTAATTAACTCATTTAAATTTTAATATAAACACTCTAGATCAGTGGTTCCCAACCACGTTCCTGGAGGACCCCCAACACTGCATATTTTGTATCTCTCCTTTGTCTGACACACCCATTTCAGGTCTTGGAGTCTCTACTAATGAGCTGATGATCTGAATCAGGTGTGTTTGATTAAGGAGACATGGAAAACATGCAGTGTTTGGGGGCCTCCAGGAATGTGGTTGGGAACCACTGCTCTAGATAACTATTACACTACAACTATCCTCTAAACATAAAGAATACATCACCTCTGCTGCAGCTTTGACATCCTCAAACTGTGCCCTGAGGAGAAGCATTTCTTCCTCCTTAAAGACGGGGTCACCGGTGCGTTTGTAAAGTTCAGCCGCACTCTCCTCCAGATAGCACAGAGCTCCCTGGTGGTCCTCCACATCTGATGACAGCAAGCGCAGTCTCTCCAACTGCTTTCGTTTCTCCCGGAGTCCAAGCTGGGGCTCAAGAGGACCTTTAACCTCCAGCCCTACTCCCTCCAGCCATCTCTGCAGCTGTGCACGAGACTCCACGAACAAATCCCACTGATTAACGGTCCATTCCAATCGACTAAAACACAAAGGACAGATAAGAGGAAGTGAGATATGTGACCTTTTAAAAAATATTTTTAGATTTTTTATTCTTACAATCTTTACAGTATATATTATTCAGTATATTTAGCAAGATAGATAGATATATAGAGATAGATAGATAGATAGATAGATAGATAGATAGACAGACAGACACTTTTCCAATTCTGCAGCATGAACCCCATTATCAAACCATGACTGAATTATTTAGCAGATAATTAGAAAAAACAGCTCCATCATTACACCCTTGGTGTAAATTGAAACTGATAGAGCCAGATAACAACTTGGTTACCATAGTGATGATGAGTTTAATTGAATAAAAGCCAAGCACACTTACCAATTTAAAAACAGACCACTATGCTCCCACTCTTATCACTCTTGACCAAAAATACCTTAATGGTCCTGGTAATTATATTACTATTGATGTTTCCATTATATTCATTTAAATGCAACTATCAATTGACCTAAACTTCTGCAATGATGGTCATTTAACAAGTTACCAACAGGTTACCTGTGGCAGCTCATAGCCCTCAAAAGCAGTGCCGCCCATGCGTCTTCAACTTCCTGAAGCTTAGAGCAAATCACTCCTCGTTCCACTTCTCCACTGCTCTTGATGACCAGCTCTGACTTCCCAGCCGCCATGTTGAGCTTTACCTCGCCCTCTCCCTTCATAAGCAGGATATCCTGGATGAGTGGAAATAAACACAAGTTACAGCTACTGTACAGATACAGACCAGCCATTCTAAAAATAGTACTTCCCCTTAAACAGTATTTGGGAAATGTCAGTTGAGTGTTACATGTAAACTATATTTCATGGGTGACAGGACAAAAATGGCCAAAAACATATAGGATAAGGAGTGGTATAAAAATACAGTTTATTTTACTTTAAAAAATAACAATAAAATGCTAATTATATTTTCATGACCTTATACAAAAATGATGTCTTTTCTTAAAAAAACCCTGTTCCTAGATCACAAAATGTCTGGATTTTTCAGGTTGTTGTTTCCTACAATTTTTCTGCATGTACCTGTGCTCGCTCAAGTTTCTCTTCCACCTCCTTTTTATTCCCCTCCGTGTTCTCCAGTTTCTCTAACTTCCTCTCAACATCCTTCAGCCAGGTTTCCAGCGCCTTTAGTGCTTCCTCAAATGCCTGGTACTCCTGCAGGCTGCGGAGTCGACTCCTGGCCTCCTGCAGCAAAACCTCGTGGTTTGAGAGCAACCCTGCTGCCACACCATTCTCTGATCTAGATCCTCTCTCTGTTATGGTGAGAGAGGACTGACACAGATGCTCAAGAGATGCCCTGTGAAATAAAAGATAAAGGCAGCTCAGATTTATTCGTGATGGATACACAAGCATATGAACATACACGTGCACACAAAAATAATCACTTATGTCTGGAACATTCTCCTCACACATATGCAAACAGACTGTCCATATGTACCTCCTCATCAGCAGCTCTCTGTGGATTTCCTCCACTCTTCTCAGCTCTTCTGAGCAGTCTGGGGCTGCAGACTGACTCTCACCCCACAGAGGAGCGTCTGTCTTCAGCCTCACCTCCAGCTGTTGCAGCCAGTCGCTCAGCTCCACCACACGCGTTTCATACCTTAATAAGAACAAGTACACTTGATTTACTTTAAAATACTATGGAATCTGATTTAATTTCCATTCACAGTATAGTACATGGATGGTTAAATAGGTCATTGTCACATTGTACCACATTATAGGCTTTGATATTGTGAAAGGGGTAACGCGATTGTAAACTGTAAATATCATGATGTTATGTAATAGGATCATTCCTACTATGTATTACATTTTCAAGTCCCCATCATGTCTTAACATATTGTCTAAAATAGTGGTTCTCAACAAGGGGGGCCTAATAAGTCAGGGGATAAGGAGTGGTACAAAAATATGGCTTGTAATTTTATATTAAAAAACATTTAAAAATACAAATTTGTTATGACCATATACAAAAGCAGCACATCAATCTTTTTTTTTAAATTAAAATGCTGAAAAACCCCCCACTAAATATAAAGATGTAATTAAACTGACATCATATTTTGAGTTTATTTATTTTGATCGCAACAGAAGTACCAGAGGTACAGTACATATAAGTTTAGATAGTAGAGCCTTTCATTATTGTCTTGGACAAAGTGGGGGCCTTGAAGTTAAAAAGAACCACTGGTCTAAAATATATTTAAAAGATGCAAATCATTATAAGTTCTTTGTCACAATCTCATAATTAGGTGAACATGGGGGAATTTTAAATTATTTCACTATTTTGACTTGAGCAGATGTTACAATTTCATGCCATTTGCACAGGTGGTATACACCCCAACTTCAAAAACTGATTATTTATTAATAAATACTGCAGGTGTTTCTTCTTTTCAATTTGTTTAATCTAACTTAAATTTTAACAGAACATTTTTGTCTTGGGTATATTTTTTTATAATATATTTATTGTTTTATAATATATATATATATATATAAATATATCACCTCAATCACACTTTATATCCTGTTTCCTTTTGTAATACACTTTAAATAACAAAAGCCAGGTCCTAAATTACATCAGCATCCAGGAAGTTACATCACTTAGGGAAAACAGCAAAGAATAGCAAATAATTTGATGAATTCTGTGGTTTGTCTCACTCAGAAAACATTCCACCCTGATTGATTTAATTACAGAAAACTGAAAACACTTCAAATTATGAATTTGATAAGCAATTCCTAACTTTAGCTCTCAAGATGCAGTCACATTTACTGCTTCTGTGTGAAATACAGGAATAATGATGACAAAATATACATAAAAAAATACACCCCGAATAACTGCCTTCCAAACAAGTAATTTTATTATATTGAAGTGTAATGTTATATAAAACTGGCAAACACAAAACTACTACAAAACAAGGATTTTGTATTTTTTGCACTATTGCCAAGTTACAAATCTCCACCCACACAGAGGACACAGACAAAACAAGAGGTTTGCTATTGGCCATAGCAGCAAAATTTTGTGTCAAGGTTCAGCAAACTTGAATCTGACATAAAATTTGCATAGGGAAACTACACATCCTTTAGTGTGACAATTCCTACAGAAATCCCTGTAAAATTCTGCTAAATTTCACTGATCAACGGTAAATGTGGCCACATTTTTACTGTCCATACGCTTAGGCTCCACCCTGTTGGGTATGCTGTTAATTGTCTTGAGTAAATAATCAAGATATAATGAATATGTCTGAGCTTAGATCGTAGGCTCAGAGAGCACAGCTTACCCATTTAATAGGTTGGCACTTTCTTCCAGGGCCCGTATGCGCTGTTGGCATTCCATATTAAATGAATCCAAGGCATATTGACAAGAGTCCAGTTGCTCCTGTATGCTTCCAGTGCCACATTTGCTGAGGTGCAAGAGGAGTCTCTCTCCATCCTCACAAACACGGGCCAAGCGCTCCTCACCTTCCATGACTTCCTCTACTGCAGTCTAAAAATGAGGGGGATAAATGAATCCTATTACATGAGGGACAGGATGAACCATTGTTATTAATAATGTTAAATGGCTCCTAATCCCAAATTTCAAATCCGGAATAATCCCCTATTAGTTGGAGGTCTGAAATCATTGTTTAACTACTGATTGGTAGTTGCCTTATTGCTACACTCTGGTGCAATGTTTTATTACATGGCTGAGTCATTTGCTGTATGACGCTACCTTGAGCTTTTGTTGCTTGGCTGCAACAGCATCTCCTGTTTGCTCAAAGCAGTCCTCAATTCCAGCCCTCAACTCAGACAGCCAACATTGAAAAGCATGTGCTTTCTCTAGCAGAAGGAAAGACAGAAAGAGAATGACAGTTCATAAGAAGAAGTATATGTGAGCTGTTGCTGCATGTGGACAGATGGACTGTGTAGGTGTGTATGGATGGAACAGCTCTCTGTTGTCTTAGTAACCAGCCTCAACCAATTCCACAGGGGAATGTCAGTCTTAATGTCAGTGGGAGAGGCAGCATCTGAGGCACAGGTGTGTGGCAGTCATGTTTTTAGGAAGTGCTGTGCCGTATCATTTCAATCAAACATAAATAAATAAAATATCTATTATAAACTATTCATGAGTCATTTTAATAGTAAGTGCCTTTAAAATCCCATATATAGTCTTATAACTGACAAGTACACTATTGTTCAAAAAAATTTGGGGTCAGTATTTTCTTTTTATAAATTAACTTTTTTTTCAGCAAAGACACACTAAATTGATCAGAAGTGACAGTAAATACTGTAAATATTGTTCTTTTGAATTTTCAATTCATCAAAGAATACTAGGGGAAAATGGTTCACAAAAATAGGTGTATTTGTTGAGCACCAAATTAGCATATTAGAATGATTTCTGAAGGATCGTGTTACACTGAAGACTGGAGTAAATAAAATTCAGCATTGGCATTACAGGAATACTGTAAATTACATTTTAAAATACATTAAAATACAAAATAGTTGTTTTAAATTGCAATTATATTCCATAATATTGCACATATATTACTGTTTATAATATACAATACTGTTTTATTGTATTTTAATCAAATATATGCATCCTGGGTGAGTATTAGACACATCTTCCAAAAACATTTAAAAAAAATCAAACCTCGGTAGTGTACACTTTATCATTTAATTACTATTACATATTTTACTATTGGTCACACTTTATTTTAAGGTACAATTCTCACCATTAACAAACCATTAACTATGACTTTTGCTTCAATAAACTCCTAATTTGCTGCTTATTAATAGTTAGTAAATTAATTGTTAAGTTTAGGTTTTGGGTATGATAAAGGATGTAGCATTTGGTCATGCAGAATATGTGCTTTATAAGCACTAATAAACAGCCAATATGTTAATAATAGGCATGCTAATAAGCAAATGAGAATTGGTCCCTATACTAAAGTGTTACCTTACTATTCATTCATTTAATATTATTCACTGTTACACTCACCATTGAAGCGCTGCAGAAGAGCATCCTGAAGAGACCCCAAGATCTGGCTGCGGCGTTGTGTCACTTCCTCATTCCTCTTGACCAGGTGGGAGACAGCGTCACCCAACAGGGTCAGGTGCTGAGTTGGATACGTTCTACACAGTGCTCTGAGAGACTCACTTGCTACATCCAGACTCACCTCTAACTGCTTCTGTGACCTCTCAACCTCCTAACAGAACAGGGAGAAAAAGAAAGGATGCATCATTTTTAATTGAATGTTACATGGTAATAAAGAGCCTTGAAGACACCCACTTGTAATTAACTGGTGGGCTGGATAATACAAGTCAAATATTATGATGAAATTCCCAATGATTTGTGTATACCAGTCTAGCTTAGCCTACTGTATTTAAATAAAATTCAGCCAATTCACTAACCTTGATCTTAACAAAATTCTCTGTGTCAGAGGATGATGAAAACTCTGATAGCGAGTCCTCTGAGGTCTTCAGCTGCTCTGAAATCTGGGAAATTAGGTCTTGAAGCTGCTGCCTCTGGGAGTTGAAGTCTTTATACATGCCTTTGGTCTGTTCATACACCTCTGCAGCATGGGAAATCTGCTTCCTCAGATCTGCAGCCATCACCTCAAAAAAGCAAGAACACGTGCTAGGTTTACCAGTGGCCATGAAATGCAGTGCTTTTAATCTCTTTACATTCTAGATGATGAAACAGCACGTGTCACAACAAATGTCACAACCACTGCTGATGATTACCTGCAGTTCAGTGTGTACATGCTGGGTTTTCATCAGTTCCTGTAGCTGTGTTATCTTTGCCTGCAAGGTCTTCAGTTCATCTTCCTTATTATCTAACTCCAGCTGTACAAACACAGAAATCCTGGGTCTTATTTTAACATGTTTTGGCATTTTGTCATGTTATGTTAAATTTGTATTGGCTAAATAGATCTCACCTTGAACTCAGAGAGGTGTTCTTCCATGTCATGAGCAGAGAGAAGACTGGCAGCTCCCTCACTGAGCTCACTGACAGAGATGGCACTCCAACACTCAATGTCATTGGCCATTTTATTAATGTCATTCCACAGCCCAAGAGAGCGAGTGTAAAGACTGATGTCTGCATCCATCCTCTCAGAGATCTGCACAATAACGAACCATAAGTGTATCATATACATAATATGGTGTAAATAATAAGAAGAACACAGTTGTAAGAGTAGACACACTCATTTCACCAGCCGAATAAGGGATGCATACTTCTACTGTACATCACCATCCAAGCGACATATGTATAGAATTGTCTTTGTACTTAGTGTACCAACTACTGTATCTATGTTTGTAGATTTAAGTGCTTTCTTTTTCTTTATTTCCATTAATACCACCCTTTTATCTGAACTGTTATGTTTTTTGTTTATTTGTTTTTTGTATCATGTTTTTGACTAAGTTTGTACATTTCAGTGCTTCAAATCTCTTTCTCTCTCTTTCTTTCTTTTCATCAATACTTTAATTTTATCTGAATTTTTTTTTTTGTATCATAAAAACAATACATAAATGATCAAGAATAAAGGATGCATTGATACTGCTATTCTGGCCAGTATCAAAAAGACAATATCTGTATGACAACCAATACATTGTCAATATCATGTACATCTTTATTTCTTAACAATATCGAAATTAAGCAAAAACAAAACTGATAGAAAATAATAATACATAATGATTTTAACTAGCTTCCATATCACATTGAGTGCCTATTCTCAATGTTCTCATTAACTTGTTACACAGTCATTTGCAGGAGCAATCATTCTTAATGACCAATTCAAGTTTTCAAATGAGCATATTTACATGTTTGACGACAGGAAATTATTTGATACATCCCTGCCTCAAGTTATTTCATAAAGTGATGGGGACTAAACCAAGCATGTCTAATGAAAGACATTTAATGCACTCACATCCAGCCACTGATCAACAATGGCATCTATCTCCGTTGTGACATTTTCCCTCTGAACGCTTTCCTCTGGAATCTTCTTCAATACGCCGGTCAGGTGTTTGCCTGAACCAATGAGCTTATTCAGGTCCTCCTTAGTGGCCGCCAACTCTGGCCTCACCGCTTCCAGCTGAGTAAACAGAGATAACCTTATTACCTGTGTGCTTGTTATCATAATCTAAATCTGTTGTTTAATAGGTGGCACACACTGAGGCACTAACCCGAGACAGAGCTCTGCGGATATCCTCTGGGTTGTGTGGGTCCAAGTGGGCCACTGTGATGGCATGAGCTCTCTCTACGACCGAGCTGATTCTGGTTCTCAGGGTCTGATATTCCCTACAGAGCTCCAGCAGGTTTGCACAAAGGTCATGGCTGTACGGGCACAAACACAAGCAGCCGAGTCTCAGATTTTAGGCACGAAGTGAGGGAAACATCAATAGAGCTTTGCAAACACGCACTGCAGTCTTGGCAATAGCTCAAAACACTCTCCCCTTTCTTCAGTTTCTTTAATCCAAAGGATAATCTATTTAGAGATTCACCCACATATCCATCAAACAACACGCACACAATAAACCACATTTAAATCACATTTAAACATGGCAACAGTCGCAACCTGTCAAAACACCCATCCATCAATGCACTGGCCCAATCCAGCCTCTCCCTCCCATAAGTCATCCATATCAAGTTCAATTTAACAAACCATTCATCTATTCAAACATAGTAAGTTTCAATGAGAACTTGGTGTATAAGGCTTGGATAGTAAAATACTCACTCCTCCACAATAATTGCCCTAATCCTCTCCCAGGTGGACTGAACCAAGGCTACGTCCCGCTGGGCTTCCCCTGCCAGCTCAGAGTCTCTGTGGGCCAGTTGTTCTCCTCTTTCTCCCAACCACAGCTGACTGTG
The DNA here is from genome assembly GCF_001515645.1 of Sinocyclocheilus grahami. Lineage (NCBI taxonomy): Eukaryota > Metazoa > Chordata > Actinopteri > Cypriniformes > Cyprinidae > Sinocyclocheilus > Sinocyclocheilus grahami. The sequence continues at coordinate 274,793 of NW_015505723.1, read as the reverse complement.
CTGCAGGGCTTGGAGCTCCTCTTCCAACTGCTTTAGCAACCACAACCTGAAAAAAAACAAAGAAAATCATTAAAACAGCATAGCACAAATTTTGCCATTGTTACAGTAAAATTACAAAACTCAAATTACATTTGCTCACAGTAAACAACTAAATGGCTCAATATGAAGTCCACACTTTATATTGTATATGAATGCTTTTAAATATACATATTATTTTAAAACATATAAATTAATTAGGAAATTACTATAACTAAATATATATATATATATATATATATATATATACATACACACACACACACACACACACACACCAGAGTTATTATAGGTGTTTTTTTTTCATTACTAGAAATAAAATAACTCTCATTTTCAGTCTCATTTTAATTTAGTTTTACTTTATGTATTAAAATTACTAAAACTGAAAAATTAACTAAACTTATATAGATATAAGAATATAAGGGGGAAAACATGAAAAAACTACTAAAAATGACACACAACAAAATTAATAAAATGAAATTTTATTTTATATATTTATATTACACTTTAAAAAAACACATAAAACGCCAGAGTTCAAATTTAATATATAGAAATTATATTAAATATATATTATACATTTTATAAAACTGACATTTTAAGTGTTTATTTTAGTCGAGGTCTTTTGCTGTTGTTTTGACAAATTTGTCTGGCAAATGCGATGTGGACATGATGCACCGTTCATTATCTCTGAAACATTTTGAACCCTGTTTACACCTCTATTTCTGTACAGTAGCGCTGTCCAATTGTAATCATACTCAAAATTGATTTCAATACCAGATACGAAATACCAGCCACATCAGAGCTGGTGTGAAAAGGCCCTAAAGACAGTAATGGCAGAGAAAACACATAAGTGCCTGTACCTCTGTTGAAAGGCATGCGTGCTGGCTTCTGTAGGCCATGGTATATTGGCTCTGTCCTCCAGCTTTGCCAGACTCCCAAGCAGCAGTTCCTTCCGTCCCCTAAAGGAACTCCACATGGTTGCTAGTGCCTCTGCCTCACTCTGCTTTGTCCCAATGCTTCTCTGAAGCACCTGCACGCTCAACGCAACATCATCCACCAGCCCTCTGCAGGATGTTCTTTCCTCCTCTGCCCCCTGTAAATGAAAATGTGCTTTGTTCAGGATGATATCCAGACTAATGGCCTGCACCTCCAGACAAGCTAACTCCTTGGCGAGATCCCCAAGTTCCTGATTTATGTTCCTGACTTTGGACTCATCCCAGCTCCCTCTTGCGTCAACAGCATCTTGGAATGTCTGTAGAGAGATTCTGGCTTTACTGTAGGTCTCACAGAAGTCTTTTAGTTTGAGTAGAGCTTCATCCCGATGCTCTACTAAATTCTGAGCTTCACTGAAGAGTTGAAGGCAGTCTTCCTTCCTGGTCTGGAGATGCTGCAGGTCTTTTGCGGCTAAAGATGGGCTGAGGGCATCTAGATGTGGCTGTAAGGCCTCCAGTGACCTTCCCTGGGTCTGAAGGGACACCTTGTCCTCCTTTTAACCGTTGGAGAAAACAGATACTTATATATTTTTCAATTTAGACGAAAGGATGATGATTGGATGATATACTATAAAGACATAATATACCTTGGTTTTGGAATCAGCAGACTGTAGATCAGTGATGCTGACTTTGCAAGTGCTTTGGATGTGCCTGAGGAAGTTCTCACTCCACTGAGTCAGAGCAAGCGAGATCTGACTGAACTGCTCCAACTTAGAAAGATGGGACTGAAGTTCTTGAATCCTGAAAATACAAAATTAAAGGTCAGCTCCCACCCATCCATAATAAAGGAATATGCGAATGAAACCATGTAGAACATGCAGTGAGAAACATACTGCATTTTACAAAGAATTTTTGATTTTTTTTTTTGTAATTTTAAATTTTTAAACCTTAATTTACTACACGCTAATGCTAATGTGATGCAGGTCCTAATGTGAAACATCCTCATTATAGACAGATTTTGCATATGCCCCATGAATATTTTATGAGAACACCAGCAAACAGGACTAAAAAGCCCAAAAATGATGGTGTTAGTACCTGAGTGGTATACTGGTACTGAGAGAACACCACCTCTCCTCCAGGTTACAGTGAAGATCTCTAAGCTCTGAGGTCCTTTCCTCTGAGGTCAAAGAGTACAGAGACTCTGCACGGGTCTCCAAACTTTCCAACAAAGCCTCCTGAGAGGGAACTTCTGACTGCATGTCCTGGTACATCATACGGGAAAAAAATTATGGGTTATTTGCCATTAAAGACACGGAGTCCCACATTTTCACACAACAGGATTTTAAAAAAGGAACCAAGAGTGTTAAAAAAATCTCTAAAATGCCCTCTGACTTCACCTGCAGCATCTGAAGCTGGCTGTGTAGCTTCACATTGTCTGTGGTCAGGTACGGAGAATCTGAACTGCATAGAGATTCGCACCTGTTCAACCAGGACTGCAAAAGTGAGAGATCTCTCTCATATCTAAAAACCAAAGAGTCAAAACGTTGCGTTTTACATTACAGTTTTAATTTGTGTAAGAAAGATCTCTATCAACACACACTTTGTAACAAATACATTCAAACACATGCCTTTGCCACAGAGTCAACAGGTTTTCCAGTTTGGATTGTTTTTCAGTGGCTTGCTGGGTATGTAATTTGTGAGCTTGCTGAAGGTCAGCTACAGCTTTCTCCAGCCGTCCGCCATCAGACAGCCTCCTCCAGCCCAGACTCAGAGACATCAGCCTGGGCCCCAGCTGCTGTAGATGCTGCACTACATCCTGAGAATGAAAGAAATGCAGTTTGTGTCACAAAAATGTTACTCAAGCAGATTCAGGGGCCTTTAAATAAACATATTTTTAAAAACAACAGTTAAGAGAAACCTAACTGTATATGGTCTTGAATAGGGGTCTAATACTTACGGCCAACAGGCCAAATTTTGAGATTATTACATACAGCCTTTCAAGTGTTAATAGTTTATCCTTTAAGCCAGTCTGCAAATTGATTTTAACTTTCTGCATTTTGGTTTAGTCTTATATAGTCTCTTAAGGATTATTAAACAGCAGTCAATATATTTTTCCACATGGCTTATTATAAAACACAAAGATGAACTGAAGCTTTCTTAGGAGACGACAACAAACAGACACTTCGCAGCTAATCCTTAATTTTACTTATCTGACTGAAATAAAATGTAATATCCACAAATAGCATACTGTACATGTGTACTGATTGGTATATATTTTAGTCTTTTTCCATTTAAAGAATTTTTGACTAATACATCAAAATTAGATTGTGATGATTGTATAAATAATGGTATTTGTTGAAGCTCTTGGCCAGTGGCCCCAGATTTGAGTTTGACACCCCTGGTCAATATACTACTGCAGGGGTGGCGAACGTCGGTCCTGGCGAGCCGCAGCCCTGCAGAGTTTTGCTTCAACCCTAATCAAACACACCTGAACAAGCTAATCAAGGTCTGAACGGTTATTAGGAAGCTACAGGCAGGTGAGTTTTAATTAGGGTTAGAGCTGAACTCTGCAGGGCTGCGGCTCTCCAGGACCGGAGTTCGCCACCGCTGTACTACTGTATATATGGTATGGAGATTGTTTTATTTAGGTCTTTAAGTCATCTGTTCCCAAACACATGTAATACTAACCATATGTTCATGGAGAGTTTTATATGTCATTGATGCTGATGTACATGAGGTAACTGGTACGTTCAGTTTTTCCTGTAGGCCAGTCAGGAAACCTTCCACCTAAGGTGCGTGAAAACATTGAGTAATACACACCTAGGATGGCTTAAATAATATATCAATTCAGAGGAGTAGATAAAGCCATGTACTGTATGTAGCGTCACCTCATTGAGATCTTGGATAAAATGTTTTGTATTTTTCAAGCTAGAGTGAAGCTCTGCTTCCCTTTGCTCCACACTGTTCTTAAACTCCTCCCGGTATCTTCCAATCTGCATCAGACGTGCTTTAATTCGCCCTGCCTCATTCGGCGTGACGAAATGAATTAAGGTATGAAACTCTGCCTCCAATCGGCTAAAGAAGTCCATCTTCTCCTCTAAGCCCTCCTTCAGCATCTAAGAATGAGCGAAAACAACGAGGATACATCATTCACTGAGCGCTAAATGAAACCTATCATGTTGTCTGGTTAATTTGGTTATGTTTATTAAGTTACAGTCTTCTGATCCAGGTTTACAACATCCATTTTCTCTGTTTACCTCCACAGTGTGTATCTGCTCATCCAGGTTGGCAGAGGTTCTGCTGAAAGCATCAAGCTCCTTCTTACTATCACAGACCCAAGAGAAGAAAGCCTCAGACTCACGGCTGAAACCTTGCCACCATCTGTGCATCATCTCCAGATCTGACAAGCTATTGGAACAGAGACAAACAGGAAAGAAATATCACTTATGAAAAAGAAGTACACTTCAGCATACATTTAAAAAGATAACCAAGTGCAGAAATAATATACTTTAGAAGAATTTAATTAAGAGCAAACTGAATGTAATGTTTTCAGACACTTAATTACATGTTATTTACAATTAAATTAACATTTATTATATTTTAAATATATATTAAATGCAATTAGTTGACTTAAGAGTGTTTTTTGACATACTTAAACAGATCTTTATTTTTTTAAATAGACATTAAATTTTTAAATACAGTTTTATGTGTCATTTCATAATTACTCCTATTGTACAGAGTTAAAGTGGACTGCCAAATGTACTAACAAACATACCATAAATGGCAATATGAAATATACTTTAATGCAATTTCTACTAAAAACTATGTTATGTCATGGAATGTAATTAAATATATTAAAATATATTACACATTTGTAATAAAGCTGCAATGTAGTACTAAAATATAAAAATAAAAAAATTATCTAAAAAAAATGCAAATTAACTTATATATTTAAATAGTGTACATGTGCTTTAATATGTTTAGTAACATAATGATGGTACATTTAAAGGGGTGGTTCATTGCGATTTCACTTTTTTAATGTTAGTTAGTGTGTAATGTTGCTGTAACATAAGCAGTAGCATTTACAAATAACAGTGTATCTAAAAGTATGAGACAACAACAAACAAAAAACATAGGCATACCATTAAAAGCCGTGCTTGCACAAATTCTGCACGATCCTGTTCAATAATATCCTCTGCTTCTCAATCGGGCTCAAACTGATAAGTGATATTAACGACACCGTTGTTTACAATACAACATGCCGCTGAGGTGAGGGACGGGATGGTTAGATGCGCGCTAGAGGCGGTTTAGCCAATCACAACACACTGGGCTAGCTAACCAATCAAAGCCCATCGCCTATTTCTGAGGGAGGGGCTTCATAAAAGAAGGAAATTATCAGCCCGTTTCTCAGAGAAGGGACAGAGAGGTGTGGAATAAAGGTAAATTATGTGAAAAATAATGTGTTTTTTTAAAAAAACGAAGCATTAACACATGTTAGACTGCACCCCATAAACACAATCAAGCCTAGAAAAAACCCAGTGAACCACCCCTTTAAGTAATACTTTTAATTTGACATTGATACAACGTGCACTTATTAAAAGTGTACTTAAGTTAGTTATTATACATAGTCATGAAAGTGTTTTGCACACAGCGTTTGATAGCATTTGTACACTTTGTCTGCATTATTTAGCAGCCAATTCACTAGAGGATTTGATCAGAATGAGATAACATTGCAAATATGCCCCAAAACATAACAATTCTGAGTGAGGTTGTTGAAAATGCAGCAGACAAACACAATCTGACATAATTGAAAATGAAATATTCTTGAACTGTACAGTACATGTATATACAGTAGACACAGACATTTTGACTTAATTCTGTCTTACATTTTCCTGAAGCTGGCCTGTATCTCCTGCAGCCTCTCTTTTGTGGACTGGGCCTGATCCTGTAGTAAAGACTGATTCTGAGAACCAAGTTTAATATCTGCTGCCTTCTTCACCAGGGACTCAGCTCTTACACCAAACATGTTACCCTGCTCATGAAGCTCCTAAACAAACACACAGATAAGAGTATTATTCTCAGCCCAAAGTTCATTAAACAAACTTCTATATGTTCTGTCTGTGCTCTCACTTTAACATTTTTCATTTCAATCTTGAGGTTGTCCAGGCTGCTGAAGATGAGCTCCCTCTGCAGGACAGGACTGACAAGACACACAAACTGCCAGATGGCCTCTCTCTCCAGGTCAAACTCCTGCCATGCACTCACAGTGACCTAATGACCAATGAGAATCACACATTACTGTACCATTTCACGTCTAATTGTTGTAGAGGTGAAACCAACTGAAAGTAATCAGAGTGATTACATTTCTTGCAGGTTTTTTTTTGTTGCATTACAGGCTTACACTTTATGCATAAACAGTAAATATGTACTCGAATGGTAGCCAAACAGTAATGACTCTCTGCTGGAAACAAGCTCGGATAATTTTTAAGGTCTTTTTTGATTGCAAGGACCCCCCATTGTCCACAACAACATTCAAAGTTCCCATGACTTTTCCAGATGTTTGTGATTTACTGGATAAGGATTAAGTATAAAGATTATTATTTATTTATTTATTCATTCATTCATTACAATTTCTACCTTAAAAATTGTTTAGAGCTTGGCATAACTAGAAAAAATAAAATGAGAACTACCATTAGCCATTAGTTAAGATTCTAATAGTTTAGTTTAGAATATTTTATACAATACATAAAGTACACAGAAGTATCAACAGAAATAAATTATCTTATCAATCATAATTAAATAATTAAATTGATATACAAATATACATAAAATATATGTAACAGTTAGGATCCTGCCTATGTGGCTAAAATGCTATGAGCTAAAATATGGAAATCTTTCTGAAGAGTTTTTACAGACACTTCCATGGGATTAAAACAAATTATAATATGGCCTATGTGTAAATATCATTGTTTGATTGAAAGCGTTACCTGCAGGTGTTTCTCCTGAGCTGCCCAGTCTTCTTTACAGAAATTACCTCGAGAACGGAGATCTGGCTCTTTTTTTTGCTGGGTTTTCATATTTTGCTATGTACACACCATGAAAGGGTGAGACAGGCAAGAGCGAGAAAGGAAAATGGAAGGGGAAGACAAAAATTAAATAAATGATTCTGAGATTTTCCCCCTTGGAATATCATGCATGACAAAGAGTCACTTATTCACAGCTATCAGATTAGCAAATAAAATCGAAGAGCAGATTCATCATGTCTATTGCATTATGCGTGTCAACAAAATGAATTCTACCTGGTGAATGAGGAGCAGCTGTTTGGCCTCTGTTACATTCTCTGCGTTCAGTATTCTTCTGTGTTCCTGTGTCTGGATCACCTCCTCATCATTTACCTCCTCCTTCACCTCCTCTCCAGCCTTTATGGTCCCTTCATTGGCCACTGCAACAGGAACATCCTGAGAAAACAGTAAAAGAGCTTAACCATGCAAAATGTCATGAACAGTAATGCCACAGATATCTGTACAACACAAAGTTCCTGTAGATGATGTGCAAAAATGGAAAATTATATTCCAATAACCATATATTAACATTTGCACAACATTTCCTTTCCAAAGTGAACATGGCATTTATGGCCAATGAGCAAAAATGAAGACATGAAAACCACCCTCACCTCAGACAGAGACAGTAGCAGTGCAGAAAACTGTTGTGAGAGTTTATCAAGAGCAGCTCTCTGAGTGTGAACCTCACTCTCAGGACTTATGTCCTCCAGGACAGCGAGACGAGCTTTGAGCCAGTCCAGAGTCTCGTCCTGAGCCTTTACCGCCCAACGCTGCATCTGCAGAGGGAGGAAGAGAGAGGTCAGCTGAAGTCACACAGCAGACAGTGGTCTGCATTCACATATACAGTATGTAGATTTGGGGTGAGCTTACCTGGACAGAGGAGATTTCAGCATCACTCTGAGACGTCTGCTGGGAAATAAGCCATCCAGATAGCTCACTGAACCTGGAGCACAGCACAAAAAAAAAAAATCCTGAAAATTTCAAACAGCCTGATCACCAGCATATGTTGTCCCTTTTAATAAAAAGTACTTGCAGAAGAAATAAAAGGCTACTTAAGCTTAATTAAAGAAAGTATACTTTAATGACTGCTTCTTAACACACTTAAGTACACTTATAAAAAAGTGCATTTTATAATAATGTCAAATGAATAATTTTACTTTAAAGTACATTTTACATACTTATGTTTTAATAATATTTTGTCATACATATTTGTTATTGACACACTTTTGTCAATAACATACGTATGTATACTAAATAGTATAGTATACTAAAGCACAATTAAAGTACTTGATTATAATTTTAAATATAGTGTGTTATTTTATGTTATTATATTCGAAGTTAAAATATTTGATAGAAGTATATTATATAAATACTAAATTGCAAGTTCATCATTATAAATGTGTAATTAAAAATAAAAATTTAAATACATTGCATACAACATTCAATAGAAATTACATTAAATAATTTTTTTTTAATAATAAATGCTATATTCAGCAGTATGCTTTAATATAATTAATTATAATTGCATGAGAAATTACAGATACAAATGTTAAAAAAGAGCTTTGCTTAAGTAGGTCAAAAATCACTCTAAAGTTCAGCTCTAAAGTGCATTTAATAAAATGTTACATTTAATTGCAATTAACAAGCAATATGGACAGAATTCCATCTGTAATGTGTCCCAATGTGAAATGTAATGTTTGCATCTCACCTGGCATGCCACTCTCTCCATTTATCTGGGTGCTGTTGTAGTTTCAAGTGTGTTCGTTCTACTAAACCCCTGACCTCCGAAAGATGATCTCTGGTCTCCTCCAGCATTTGATGGCCCATGTCGTTCTCTGGAAGATCCTGACAGAGATGCTCCATTGTCTTTAGTCGCTTCTCACAAGCAGAAAGAGGGTTTTTCTGCCTGAAAAAGGCCTATTAAGACACATAAATAAATGTTAATATGAAATTTTCATGAAATGTAACTTGCAAGATCTTTTCGTCATCTGTTGTATCTCACCCTGTGCTCTTTGATCATTCTTTCACTGCCGGCTGTGAGCAGGGCCTTGTCCTCCCTTTTCAGCTCTATCCGACACTCCTGTAGCATGGCCATCACCAAACGCCTCTCTGTTTCCACCCGGAGTCTGAGCAGATGGGATGGGGCCTCGGCTTGAATGTCCTGGTAGAAAGAAAATGCATCATGATTAATCCTTTAGGAGAAGTTCCTGTTAAACTGTCTTCATTTTCATCTTTTTAACCTTTCAACTGACCTTCCATTGCTTGTGCAGTCGTCTGACTGTCTCCCGCAGACTCTGTTGGTCTTCCTCAGAGATGATATCAGTGAGGTCATCACACGCCTTTAAATAAGAACTTAAAATGTGCTGGTCCAGTCGCCCAAAGAACTCCTGAGCAAATAATTACACACTTAATTAGAGAAACAAGACAAGTTAAATATGTTTGAAGGGTAAGACATTATTGACGTACATTATGTTTGAGGAACAGCTCATCTGGTTCTCCCCTTTCCTTTAAACAGGCCTGGCCCACGCACAGCGCCTTCTCCAGGTCAGCACGAGACTCTTCATATCTCCGCATGAGGTTGCCATTAGTCTCTGCCACCTGCCTCCATTCTAAAGCCTCCTGCATTAGAGCCTGACCAGAGTAGAACACAGTTACTCTATAAGCTCTGTAGTTGATAAACAAATCCAAACTAGAGATTTTTTTCAATAGAACACAAGCAAGAGTTAGAGAATCTCCACTTAGAGAGGCTACAGAGGTAAGAATTTTTAGTGAATGATGACTTAAATTTTGTATGACTTCAGAAGACTTGGATTGCATATACTGTATACGTGACCCTGGATCACAAAACCAGTCATAAGGGTCAATTTTTTCAAATTGAGATTTATAAACCATCTCAAAGCTGAATAAATAAGCTTTCCATTGATGTATGGTTTGCTATAAGACAATATTTGGCAGAGATACAACATTTGAAAGGTTTTTGTTAAATGTGAGCTAAAATCATCATAATTAAAAGAACCAAAGACTTAAACTACTTCAGTCTGTGAGCATTGAATTTATTTAATACACGAGTTTCACAATTTGAGTTGAATTACTGAAATAAATGAACTTTTCCACGACATTCTAATTTATTGAGATGCACCTGTATATATATATATATATATCTATATAATTTATACTTCAAAAGCACATGATCCTTGAGAAATCATTATAATATGCTGATTTGGTGCTCTCTTATTTTATCAACATTGAAAACAGATTTGTTGCTTACTATTTCTGTGGAAAAGATGATTCTTTGATTAATAGAAAGTTGAAAAGAACAGCCTTTATTTGAAACTGATATATTCTGTAACATTAAAAATGTATTTACTTGTATTTACTTTGTAATGTAGTGTATGAAAAGTTTATTGCACATCTGTAATGTAGTACAACCTGTGCAGTGGTCTGAATCTCGGTTACTCTGTTCTGCAGGAATGACATGTCAAAATTGTGCAGAGATTTCGCACAGCACAGCGCCCTCTGTAGGGACAGGTAACTGCGCTCCATAGCGCAAACACAACGCTTGCAGATCTGCTGCTGAGTTTGTAGCTCCTGCCAAAAATGAATAAAACAGAAATAAACACAGAGTTCAATTCTAGTTCACACAGATTACAGAAGACAGGCACTTCTTATTTGTCACATCATTACTACTTGACCACACTGTATTCCTCATGGTCCAATAATCTTTTTCTCCCAGTGGTCTGTACTGACCTGGCACATTTCCTGGTTGTGTTGCTGTGTGATGATGTGTCCAGCATGTTCCGCTGTCTGGTAGAAAGCTGAGATTTGTTTCTCTAACTCCTCTAACAGAGGAAATAGAGCCTGGCACTCCCTCAGAATTAAAGTACACTTTTCTTTCAGCTGTGAGGATACAAACAAACAATCACACAACATTTATTCTCAGACATATCACTGGACAATTCAGTGATTTATTCACCCTCATACTGTTGCAGACTTATGTGATTTTGTTTTTATTTGGTGGAACACAGAATCAGATATTTAGCAGAATGTTCATGCTATTCTTGTTTTAGTTCTGTTTAATGATGCTTTTCTTCTTTCTTAAAGAAATTAAGCCTGTGATTGCATCACTTTAAATGTACTGAAAAGACTAGAGTGAACGCTCCTGTTAAATGTCTGATTCTGTGTTCCACCAAATAAAAACAACACTAGAACTTTTCAGATGGAAATGATAACATAATATTGTGCAAACATTGCGCAAACCTGATGGAGCTGTGCTTCTGCGGTTGTTATAGAAGAAAGTGCTTTAGTTCCGCTACCATGAACAGAGTCTTTGGCCAGAAGCTGTGCAGAGCGAGCAGCTGCCTTATATTGTGCTTCCACACCAGGCAGCCTGTGCTTGATGTCCTATAATGCATGTGAAATTGTCTTGCATTTATCATTTCTGTGGCCACATACAGAAAAAAAGGGGGACATCAGCTGCAAAATTCACTTTTACATGGTGCTTGAACATATATGTGTGTTGGCAGTGTGTGTACACATCCCCCCTATAATGATAAAAATCCACCCAGTGCTTTTTTTTTTAAATCCCCATAAATAATAAGCTCTTTCTCAGATCAAGCTGTTCACAGATTCTTGGCAGTGTGACGTACTTTTGGCAGGCCCCTCCCATGATTGACTCTGGTGTTTTACCACAGACCCGCCCTGAGTGAGCTGTTAACAATCCGCCATTGTTTCGATGCTGGAGCAGGTGTAGACAAGAATGTCTCCTAAGTGATTGAGGTGTTTTGTTGTTGGATGAAATAATGAACATAGCAGTCGTCATTTACTCCTGACATCTGAGCCGCTGAAAACGCAGTGGATTACTTTTGTTTTTGAAGCTAATGCGCACTCGATCTATCAAAATGCGTTTATGTTCACGTGAAACAATCGTGATCCAGCTTCACCTCCAGAAGAAGTGAATATTAGTTTTTTTTAATGAAACTTAGCAAATCTTAGCAAATTTATTCCTAATAAAGTGCTAGTTAGCAAGTTCCACGACGAAAACGGCTTAAGTTTACAGCTGTAGTGAACTGCTCGTCACCCCACGGAAGAGAGGGGTGAGGTGAGCAGAGCTCATTAGCATTTAAAGGGACATGCACCGAAACGGGTCACTGTGAATAGAGCTGTTTTTGACAAGGTAAAGGGTGTTGTTATACACTACCATTGAGATATTTTAACCAAAGTATATTACAGACTTTTCATGAAGACCCTAAAGAGTCATAACAACTGGTGGAAAATGGGCATCTGATGTCCCCTTTAACAACACATTCCAAATACAGTAAATGTTGAAACTTCTTTACCTCAACATCCTGCATAAAGGCTTTGACATCCAACAATGACACTTGAAGCGGCGAGGAAAGTTTGGTAATGAAAGTGTCCAGAAACTCTTGTATGTCTAAGCTGACATCCTGGTGCATCCTCACATTATGAGTCTCAGGAAGACGAGCATACTGTGAAGAGAGAAAAAGGAATGGTTCACTTAAACATGAACTCCATATGACTTACTTTCCTCCATGAAACACAAAATTAATTATTTATAGCAGTTCTGACATTAAAGAAAGAAACAAAGGCATAAAGATTCAGTGAAAGAATTTACTTTTTTGGGTGAACCATCTCTTTAAACTGCCCAGTTTCTTGTCTTTAAGATGTGAGCACGCTTGTTTACCTGTTTGACCTTCAGAAATAGCTCCCTCCATCTTCCATTGAGAAGCAGGAGCTGATGCTTTATGTCACGTGTCACTGTTTCATCACAGGTCTCAATCAGAAAGTTTCCTGCATCATTCATAGCAGCGTGCTGGTCCATCCAGTGTGGAAGATTACGAAAAAACTCCTAGAAGAACAAAAGAGAATGAGAATGTATAAACACGGCCCTACTAGTAATTTTCATATACAGTATGTGGATGTCTCACCCGTTTGGTGTTCTCAGGTTGTCTAAGAGCCCCCTGAGCATCCTCCAGCCAGGCTTGAAATGAAGTCACGCAACTGTTGTACCGCAGCCAGTTACACTGCACCTCCTCCAGCATAGACCTTACGCTTCGCACCTCCACCGACAGACTCCTCCACTGATCAGACACCTCTCGCAGGAAGAGCTTTACCCCTCCCTCAACTACAATGTCAAAACATGCACATACAAAAGCAGAGCAGATTCATGAAAGCACTAATAAATACAGTCCTTGATGTCAACAACAAGCATTTAACCTTCCCTTTCAAAAGGTAATTATTATTGCTATTTATAAGCATTGTGTAATTTTTGTATTTTTACAGTAAATGCTATTATAGTATTTATTAATATTTTAACTTAACTTTTCTTTTTATATTTTGAGATTACATTCATTTTAGTCATTTTAGCAAAAAAGTCATTTTTATAAGTTTTTTTATTTCGTTTTTTTTTTTTTTACATTTCTGTTTATAGTTTTTAGTCATTTTAGTACTTCAACTTAAAATTGTTATTTCAGTTAATTGCAAAGGCAACATTTCTAATATTCACTAGATTTTTTTTAAAGTTTAAATCCAAAATAATATTATTTATTATAAATTATTATTTATTATTATTATTTAAAAACATTATCTAATATTTCTATTTTATTTATTTCTATAACAACAGGACATTACATCTCCTGACTGTGATGCTTTTAGGACAGACCCTTGACCCAATTTTGTGTTGCGACCCACCAGTTGAGAACCACTGCACTAGATCACAACGATAAGATGTGATTGGCTTCTAGGAGATGCATTTTGTGATCTTCCAATCACACTTCAGATATATAACACAAAGACCACCTCTATGTTGAGATTGCCTTAGGCACGAACAAAGCAACATGTCGGCAGTCTATTGTCCAAAGAAACCCAATTAGAATACAGTATCTGCACTAATGGACTGGAATTCCCTTTTGAGCTCTGTGCCTGGGAAAACCTCATTTACCAGTGGCCCGAGGAGAGGGGCATGAATGTAGAAGGAGAAAGAAAAACCAAAAGGAAAAGAGCAAGAATGAAACACAGAGAGAGACAGAGACAGCAGGAAGATGCTACAGGCAGAGAGATTGATTGACTACTGAGTCCGCAAGGATTAAACTTGCTGGTGAGCTGCTATCATTCTGCCCTCTGGACACTAAGATGGTGAAATGTTAAGCATTTTCTCAAAAAAAAAAAAAACGGTGCCTTTATCTGCACAGCCATGACATGATTTCTACATTACAAATATATTTTTTGATTCACACAAGACTGCCACTACCGCTAAAATTCATGAGCCCTGATAATTTTTATTTTTTTTTTTACGTTGAGATTGCCTTAGGCACGAACAAAGCAACATGTCGGCAGTCTATTGTCCAAAGAAACCCAATTAGAATACAGTATCTGCACTAATGGACTGGAATTCCCTTTTGAGCTCTGTGCCTGGGAAAACCTCATTTACCAGTGGCCCGAGGAGAGGGGCATGAATGTAGAAGGAGAAAGAAAAACCAAAAGGAAAAGAGCAAGAATGAAACACAGAGAGAGACAGAGACAGCAGGAAGATGCTACAGGCAGAGAGATTGATTGACTACTGAGTCCGCAAGGATTAAACTTGCTGGTGAGCTGCTATCATTCTGCCCTCTGGACACTAAGATGGTGAAATGTTAAGCATTTTCTCAAAAAAAAAAAAAAACTGTGCCTTTATCTGCACAGCCATGACATGATTTCTACATTACAAATATATTTTTTGATTCACACAAGACTGCCACTACCGCTAAAATTCATGAGCCCTGATAATTTTTTATTTTTTTTTAAAATCCCCTTCTTCCCCGTGCACCTCCTTCTGTTATTCAGGAAAACATATTTTTCCATAATTACTGATTCTCATATAATTTGATGAGGAAAAAGAAGTAATTACTTGAACCAGTGAAACCAGGATGAAACTGCAAAATCATTGCTAAAAGTTGTAGTGCTGTTACCAAGCTACCATTTAGCAGAACCATAGGCATACATGCACACATACTGTATAATTAAGCACATCATTGTTCAGTATATGAAGCATACCTGAGCTGTCTGCTTTAATGTAGAGCTCAGCAGCGTTTATAAGAGCCTGGTGGCTGGATTCATACTTCTCAAAGAACTGCTGCCCCTCCACAAAAGACTACAGAAGCAAAGAATGAACACAAGTAAAGATCAGATATTTTAATTGTGGAATCAAAGCACAAAGTAAAGTAATAAGTATCTTAATGTGATGGAATTGACTCAAAAATTATTATGTATGAAAACATGTTTGCATGGTTAGGCAATGGAGGAGCTGTGAGAATTATAATAATAAAAAAAAACAGTTAAACAGTCTCTTGCAATCTCTCTGGCTTGAAAACTTACACCATAGCTTTGTAGCAAAAGCTCCATTGATTCCAATTGGCCATATTTAATTATCCAGGATTTGAGCTTGGACTCAGCTAGTGTCAAAAATGCCAGCATAGAGTATTTTGTCTCCCAGAATTCCAGTTTGCTCAAGTGAACATGGGAGGAGGTAGATATGTAGTTTAATCTGAAGGCAGGTAAATAAAAGCAGGTTAATAATATAATAAATATAATATAATATAATAAAGTTTTATTTATAGCCATTGCAAATTTAATTTTAAATTCTATTATAAATAGAATATTATGATGTTTACCTCTCTGCCATGTCTTGCAGTTGTTCCATGGGAATGGGGACATTATTAACACATCTGTCTCTGTGTATTAACTGCAAGGTCTGCTTGTGTCTTTCAAGAAGCCTTAAGATCTCCTGCACAATAAAACACAGATAAATGTAAGACTCAGAATTCATGTTAAAGGAAGAAAGTGAAGTTTTTGGCAGTTTTGTTAAGACTCATTAATAGATTCTCATTCATCCATTCTCCAATACACCATACATGTTCATACAGAAAAACACAGATTTCCTTGATTTACCTGGTCGTGTAGTCGCTTTTTGTGAATGGCTTTGGCGGTCTCGTCATGGGCTTGCTGAGGGACCAGTTCCTCTCGTAGGATCTTCTCTGCTTGATGTAACCACACTCCAACTTCACCCAAAGGATGAGGCAAACCACTATCCAGCTGTAGATGCCACTCCAAAAACTGCAGTAAGAAAAATACCACATAAACTGTCACAAAAAAAAAAAGATGTCTCAAAAACAATATAACACCTTGTGTGGATTTTTTGTGGACTTATTTTGACTAAATCTGAATGTCCTCAAAGGTAAAAATTAAGTGATTCATAAATAAAGTAAATGGACTAGGATTAGGGTTAGATCTAATCCAAGATTAGGGTTATTTATTATAATTAGCTTCATATAAAAATAATACAAATCTATGGTGTATCTGACCCATGCAGACAGTCTCTCCCAGGCCTGTTTGACCAGAGCCTGATCTGCAGTCAGCTTGTCGTCCTTCTGAGTGGACTGAATGCATGTTTCCACTTGTCTTCTCTGCACCTCAAACTGTACACGATAACGCTTGAATGTCTGAGAGAAAGAGAGAGCGAGTGAGTGAAAGAAAGTGAGAACTACAGGAAATTGAATTACTGAAATTCTGAATATTCAAATAACGTCCAATGTAATGCTAATAGGAGAAAGACAGCAAGATAACACAGCCTGTCCAAAAAATGACAAAGCAAGAGAAAGAGAGAAAGAGAGACATGCCAAAAGCTGAAAAATAATTTAAACAGCCAAATTGCACATGCATGTATTCATGCAATAATGGGCTCCACTTTCTCTCTACCCATGCGGTCTTTGCTAGAGCTCTGGTTCTTCTGAATATGGAACACGTCCGTGGGCGCTACAGAAAGCAACAGACGTCGCTCACTGGTGTGTAGTGCCCATGATTATGAGAGCAGTGAGTGCTCTCAGCTCTAATGTATATTAGCATTGTCTGCATGCGTATGTGGGAGTGTTCTGTGTTTTAAGCAACCAGTGTTTTGTCTGGGATCTACCATATTTTTTTTCCATTTTCCATTTTTCTTACACAGAGTCATATGAATTATGATGACTATACACACAGCGGTGTCCAAAATCTGAGACCACTGTGAAAATTTCAAATCTCAAATCATGCCTGACAACATATACTACTGGTTAAAAGTTTGGGGTCAATTACATTTTTTTATCTTTTTCAAACAGTAACAGTAATATTGTAAAATTATATTATTTAACATATTTTTTTTATATTAGGAAAAAATATATATATATAATATACAGTATATAGGATAGCACAATAATAGGCTTATCAGCTTTTAAAAAGGAGGACAAAAGCTTTCCATAACTTTTGATGTTGATGTCAAATCAAACTGTACAGCATTTGGCCACTAATTCAACTGTCTGTTGATAGAAGGCAGATGCCAACATGGGCATGCAGTGTTGTCACTTAAAGTCGCAATGTAAATGAAGGAGCAACAATCTTTTTTCAGTATTGTAACATCAGAGAGAAATGGATTATCGCAAAGAAAAAAAAAGTAAGACTGGAACTTCCATTGGCTGTTCTTCACTAAAGAGAAGTCTGATGATTCACCGGAAGATATAGTGATGGCATTTTGGTTAAAAGTTACAAGTAAAAAAAAAAAAAGAGTGGGAGAGACATGTATGGATGAAAACTTGAATATGGATGCCAACTTTGAATTGTGACTTTGATGATGGCCCTGTGGACAGCTTGATTGAAATTCCATCATCCTCAAAAATCAGACAAAACACGTATATATATATATATACACTGAACAAAATTATAAACGCAACACTTTTGTTTTCGCCCCCATTTTTCATGAGCTGAACTCAAAGATCTAAGACTTTTTCTCTGCGGGGGAGATACTAATCATTTTACACACATTTTTTTTGGTTAATAAATTACAGCATAGCTTGATAAAATGTTTATTCAAAAGCACTTTTTATTGAGGGATCTATTTGTGAACTTAGTAATCGCTCTGAACAATTTGCTGACTTAATGAGTCTGATTCTTCTTTGCAAGAAAGAGTCATTTGCAAGAAAATCTGAAATTCATGCTAGTCAACTTCCAGCTATTTATAACATTATTTAAAGTGAAAACAGTTGTATTCAATTTCATAAATAAAAACATGAAGTATTTTTACTAACAGTCTAGTCTTCTGAACCCTACCCAGTATATCAGTATTTCAACCAACAGCCACACTGTTGTCTTGGATATCAGTATGAATAATGGCCATTTGACCACCCAGGCATTGGGCATCCAACTGATATCATATGTTGTCTACATTGTTTTCAGCCAATAGGTTCTGATTGTGACCCTGAGCTCACCTGGTACTGCACAGCGAGACTTCCTCCATCCCTCTGGGCTTGAGTACAGTCTCTCTCCAACTGATCTGCCCACGCTTTCAGCTCCCTCAGTGTCTTACGCTGCTCCCTCTGAGAGAAAAAAAGAGCGCCGAGTTAGTTAGGATTGTAGAAACAAGACAAAAAGCAAACATTTGTGCAGATTTAAGGCCCTTGGGGAGCTCTACACTCATCATTTGCTTACCTAAAGTAATTTAATGCATTTTAAACCCCCGACTCAATACAATTTCGCAGTTCAAACATGCATCACTAATGCCACATTTATAAATCCAACTCAGACTTTGCACTCATGCTGTTTGCAGAGTTCCTCTCCTCCATTGTACGGATCTGCCCCAAACCTCTCCACGGGGGAGCAAGAAATCAGCTCTGCGGGGGAGATACTAATCATTTTATACACATTTACCCTCCCTATTATGAATTAGGAACAAGAGCGAGAAAGTGAGAGCAGTGTTCAGCTAATTCTAATGAAATTAAGCCTACTCTTCCGGCGCTCGTCATACATTTTGGCATCCTCCACGAGGCAATGCCTTTGGGTCATCAAAATGATTATACCATGACCTTGCCAACGTCTACCGCGTGTTCTCCTCCCCGCCTCCCCGTTCATCAATCGTATCCTCTGTGAGTGGCATGCTGCTAATTAGAATTTAAGCATTTGGCGCTTAGAGCCTTGTGCAACACAATTTGAAAGTACATAGTCAAAAAACAAACTGTGTCTGTCTGTTACTATGTACAAAGCAGCATATTTGTGAATTAACATCACAAACAGACTCTGCATCAAATCTCTAGTCATGATTTGGACCAAAAATGGTTTTTCTGTATGACTGGTATCACCTTCAGGATCAAGTAATCGTGGGATGCCCAGTTCTCTCTCAGCCAAAGAGAAGGCCTCTTCTAGGTTATCCCTGTTGGGTCTCTTCCAAACACGTTCCATGTTAACCAGATGGGGTCGCAAAGCAAAGATGACAGCATGAAAAGCCACCCCTGTGCGCCAGCTGGGACCAAAGTCCTTCACATCCAGACCCAGTCTCCTGAAAACACACACGTACGTATGTACATTATGTCAAAACCCAGGAAGAATGCTGTCATATGCATTACTTAGGGAAACGGGATTAAAGAACAATATATTCATTCAATGCCTTGCACAAGCATAACACAGTTCTTACTTTGTTGCTGTGGTCTGCACCCATTTGAGAAGGGCTCTCTTGGCCCCACCCTGAAAAGAAAGGCGGGGCTTGCGTTTGACAGGTGGGCTGCTGGTCTCAGTGCTGTTGGAGCTTTCCACTGATGAATTGCTGCTAGATTGAGGTTGTAGGGCTGGTAGATGGCTGGTGAGCTCCT
The DNA here is from genome assembly GCF_001515645.1 of Sinocyclocheilus grahami. Classification (NCBI taxonomy): domain Eukaryota; kingdom Metazoa; phylum Chordata; class Actinopteri; order Cypriniformes; family Cyprinidae; genus Sinocyclocheilus; species Sinocyclocheilus grahami. Next base: position 255,101 of record NW_015505723.1, on the reverse strand, counting down.
CTATCTGAACAAGAAGATGCAGAGGAAGTGTCGAAAATGTTATTAACTACTCTGTTATTTTGTTAAATTATAGTAACTTAAAGACATTATTGTTGAAGAATGGTTGAAATATTTATGGAAATTACTCGAATATTTTTTACCTGGAAATATAAGATGATGGTCCATATCAACCCAAGCACAATCGAGGGTCTGCCGTCTACCACATCTGTTGTGTTGATGTTAACTAATTTAATCTGTTAAGCAAAAAAGAAAGCAAGCAAGCAAGAAAGAAAGAAAAACTGTCATTATTTACTCACCCTCCTGCCACTTCAAAACCACATGACTTTAATTCTTTTGTTTACACATATTGAAAGTGAATGATGAATGGCTGTCAAGCAAGACTTTCAGTGAATACTGACTAAAATTTATTGCAAGCTATCGTTAAAGTACTAAAGATAAAAATGAAATAAATATAAATGAAAGTTAAATAGAAATATTTCTAACTAATCAAACAAAATTATTAATATTAAACTGTAATTAAAATGAAAACTGTAAATATAACAATAAAAGCTAATTCAAAATATTAATACACACTAACATTGTATATAAAATATTCTAATATGGAAGAGAGCAGCTCAAAATCCATTTGTATTCCTTGAACAACAGCAAATCATACAATTTTGAAATTAAATGAGGGTAAATAAGCACAGAATTTTTTATTTTTTGGATGCTGATTTTGCTATCACTTTTATCAAGTCAATTCTTAATTCAAGGTTACATTTGGAGAGATCCTGTTTCAGAAAGTGATAATGTCAATCATAGACATATAGTCAGTCAAAAGAAAGGTCACACTAACCGGAGATCCTCTGTAGGCCGACTGAAATGGGTATAAAACAAAGGGGAGAAAGACAGAGGAAGAAGAATAGAGGTCATTGCATGCTGTTAACAAAAGTGTGTCCCATCAACTGAAGGACAGGTGATAAGAAACCTCAGCTCTGAGATAACCTAAAACCCTTCAGTGTCAGACAAGGTAAGCACTGCACACATGCACCTATTGTTATAAACACACCAAGGCACGAATACTAAAAACCAGCCACACATAAGTCGAAAAAATGAAAAATCCACGCAAAAATACATAATCATAACATCCACTTACTTAAAAAAAAGCCCATTACTTTAAAATATTGTGTCCCATATTGCACATAAAAGTACACTTCAGCATAATACAAAACAGTTCTGTACTCTGGTTTCTCCCACTGTGCTCCACAGGGAATAGAGAGAGATGAGAGAGGGATGACAGAGGCAGATAAGATGGTGAAAGACTGTAGCTTACGAAATGAATCCTCAGCTTCTTGAGAGATCAGATACTCAGACAGACAGACCACCTCAGGAGTGGGAGGCTTAGCTCAGCTTCATTCTCTGACAGGCTGTATAATTACAGTCTGAAGCACAGCTATACAGTAAATGAAATATCTGTGCTTCTCCCAAGAGAGATGATATGAAAAAATACCCTGTATATAAAAGGGGGGGAAATGGGCCCCATTTCAAATCGCCATGGTTTTACTATAAAATATTAGACAATGACAGCAATCCTCTTCTTTTTATCTATTATAACACCGCTACATTACAATTTTTCTCAGTCGCTTTGGTGCATTTCTCAAATCATCCTTAATATTTGCACAAATGTATGTGCATTTCTCAAAACAATTCGTACAAACAGCACCACACAATGGATTACCTGCAAAAGCCTGTAACTTACACAAAATCTTTAGTTCATCTCTCAAAAGTAAGTATTTATGTCAATGAACATATCAGTGCCATCAGAATGAAAAGTACTTGTGCCATTGTTCACAAACAAGATAGTCAAAATGCTTAGTCATGTTGTCAATATAACAGTGCACTTTGTTAGTATTACCTAAAGTAAACTATGCCATATGCTTATCTATGCCATATATCCATTTAAAAAGTACAAATTTACTCATTACGGTATGTGGGACATTGATTGAAAGAGACTGGATAGAATTCCACTTACACTTTTACTAGTGGTCTGACCAAAAAATGAATAAACACATTACAATGTCATTGTGACATAGAAAAGGAAAAAATAAATATGGGCACAAAGAAAAAAGAAAAAAAAAGTCTATTGTCAGAATGTGTAATTCTTGTGTTGTCCTCTGTCTATACAGTATATGCTTTCTGAGGTCTCTTATGGTCTCTTATGCTCACCAAGGCATTCATTTGAAAACACAGTAATATTGTGAAGTATTATTACAATTTAAAATAACTGTGTTCTATTTGAAAATGTAATTCATTTATTTAAGTGATGGCAAAGCTGAATATTCAGCAGTTTTCAGTGTAACGTAATCCTTCAGAAATCATTATAATATGCTGATTTAGTGCTCAAGAAACATTATTAGTAGTAGTAATGTTGAAAACAGTTGTGCTGCTTACATTTTTTTTTTTACGAAACTGATCATTTATTTCAGGCTATTTATGTATATATATGTATGTACAGTATGTATGTATGTATTTTGTGTTGTATTGTCTGTTATAATGCCCTTTTCACAACAGGGTCCTAATTTAGGGATTTATTTTGTGAAAATGCCTGGCTGACTGTACATTAATAAGTCAATTTGTTCAGCTTTGGCAACCACAGACAGAGAGACTGTATGTGGGAAGGTCAGCGCCAAATATAAGGCACCAGAGACAGATTTATTACAAGTTGACCCAGGACTAAACCTCAATAAGTTGAATGATTTCAGTCTGACGTGTCAACATCACCTTATAAATCTATTCTGAGCCATGTAGCATGTTCTAATTAATCCATAAATCCTTCATTTGTTGGTGATTTAAATGAAACAATTTCTTGGTTAGAATGAGAATTAAACATGAAATGAAGAACAGGGTTTTCCTTTTCTTTGTCTCTCGTCAGTATCAGAGCAGAACGGGGAAGAGGTTGTGTAGGTCAGACTGAGTGGTTATGACCTGGAGCTGTACACCTGAGCAAAGCACTCTGGGAATGGACTGCCTTACCCTCCTGCCCTCCAGAAACTTCAGTGCTCTTCCCACGTTAGCAACCCAGTGGATCCTCCTCAGCTTGCGGCCCTGTTCACATGGCTGTCAGATGGGAGAAGATAGCACAGCAGACAAAAGGAAAACGGTGATAGACAGAGGAAAATGTAAATACCCAGCAAGGAACAGGGAGAAAGATATGAAAACGAACAAAAAAACAGAGAGAGAAAAAAAGCAGTTGGGACAGATAGTTATATACAAATAATACAGAGAATACAAAGATGACAGCAAAGAGATTGCAAGAGACAAAAGTAAAAAGAAAAAAAATATCAAAGGACCATGTGCCACTTGCTATATTGATTGTTACAGCACTGCAAAGACCTGAGGCACCAATAGCCTTATGGGATTGTTCACTGAGAGTGTGGGTATTCATGTGTGTGTGAGTAAGTGAGCGCTAATAAAGTGCAGTGAATACACTTCTTCTTTTTTTTTGGTAATATGTCTTGTATTATCATGTTTGCTATCATTTAAAACAATGTCACAATTTAAAAACAATGTTCTATATTACAGAAATGTAAATCTGACTGGGACAATGATGCTTGATACCGTAAAAGTCATTTGTACAGCTGTTAAGTAACTTCGATTTACAGAGGAAAATCAAATACCAAAACAACCAAAAGTGCATTTTTCTTACCAGTTTGTGACCAGACAGGACTTCAAGAAGAGCTAACAACATCACTCCGTCTTTCACATCTTCAAAGAGATCAGAGACCACTAAAGGAGGATTACGCTGGGGAGGGAAAACAATCCAGTGATGATTTGATATTTTACTTCAAACTATTTAGACATCTACAACGTACAAAAGACAGATAGAACAATACACAGACAGAATGACAGACAGAAGGACAGAAAGAACAATAGACAGATAGAATGATATACAATAGAAAGAACGATAGATAGAACAAAACAGAACGATATAATGATAGATAGAATTACAGATAGAACAACAGATCGAATGAATGATAGATAAAGCGACAGAATGATAGAATGATAGATTGATAGAGTGATAGAACAATGGAAGATAGAATGAGACAGAACAACAGAGACGGAAATATATAGAAAAATAGATAGAAAGATAAGTAAAATGATAGATAGAACGATAGAATGACTGATGGAACGAAAGATAGAACAAAAGATAGAATGAAAAACTGTTAGATAAAATGACAGAATGATAGATAGAACAACAGACAGATACAACGATAGAATAACAGAATAACAGACAGACAGACAGACAGACAGACAGATAGATAGATAGACAGATAGATAGATAGACAGACAGATAGATAGATAGATAGATAGATAGATAGATAGATAGATAGATGTGAGTTTGAATGAGCTTTATAGATTGAACCCAGTGAATATTAGTGTTGTCAATCGTAAGCTTAAGAAGCATCTGAAAAGTGAAGAGTAAAAGTGCTGATTGTAGAGACGACACAGTCTGTCTGACCCGATGAAGCCCCTCCACTAATCCATCCACACAGCCCCTCTTTACCCGGACGACACATCTAGGATTTCTCTTAAGACAGCAGTCACATGACTGGGATTTGGAGTGGAAAGCAGCCGGGTGGCAAAATCATTCATGAGGAGATTAATATGAAACAGTGAAAGTGAGTGTGTATGTGTGTGTGTGCGTGTGTGAGAGAGAGATGTAGAGGGGGTGGGGACTTATATTTCAAAAGAACGGAAAAATATAGAGAAAAAAAAAGTAGTTTAAGAGTGAAAGTGAACGATTTCAAGAGAAACGACTGTGGGATGACCTTAATTAGAGGCAGAAAGGGGAAGTGAGTGATGTTTTTAAAAGATTAATTCTTGAAGTATTTTTGAGAGAGCAGGGGGAGGAATTGCTCAGATATTCTAATTATCTCTAAATAATTCAAAAGCTAATTGGATAAAATCACCTTATAGGATATTAAATTAAAAAGAGGCACTTTGAGTAATTATGCAACTAATGAAAATAAGAGGAAACAACACAAAGGCACAACCAGCAGGGCTGAACAAACTAATTATCTGTGTCTGGTTATTACTGATGGAAATAGATTGTCATGGCAGGCGTTGCTGATGTATTCAGCCAGCGGAGTGACAGCGTTTAGCTACGGTAGCTGCATGTTCTGTGCAACCCAATCAAAGTTCATGTGAACATACAAACACCTGAGGGCCACTCTAACTGTGTTCAATATCAGTCAGAGATCAGAGAGACAATGTTAGTGGGCAGAGACGAGTTAAATTAAGGTTGAGAGTATCAATAATACTGTTCAACTGCACATTGTTCACTAAATCATTTTTAAAATCATGTCATAACATCAAAAATCAGATTTACATTTATTTTATAGATTAATTTTAATAATGGGGTTCAAACAATATTGGAATGCACTGACTTTCACTGTATGGAAAATCTAATCAAATCAAGTCCCAAAGTCAAAAATAAAATAAAATAAAATAAAACACAGGTTTCCGAACAACATGAGGGTAAGTAAAGAGATGACAGAATTAAAGTATAGGGACATATTGTTTACAAAATTAAATAGTTGACTTTTATATTGTCACTAGAAAAGCCAAAGCTAAACATTTAAAAATTTTGTATGAAAAATATTTACTTTGTAGTATGCCATTTTCCTACCCACTTGACATACAACAATGAAAAAAAAATATTTCAGTTCAGAATCATTTGTACAGCACTTTTAACAGCGAATAATCTTTAACATAATAAATATAATTAACTTAATCTTTATTATAATCTACATCAAAATTAATATTAAATATTGACTGCCCTAAAATACAGTTTTTATATTTGTGTTTGTTTTTCACTCAAACTTTCCATGGACCCTCTAGTCTAGCATATCCCTGCATCCCCAAAAGCATCCCCATAATTTAGACAATATTTTTTATAAGTCAGAAACTATATTTTATTGTCATTATTATGAAAGTACAGAGCTCTTTTAAAGCAACTAAGGAAAAGATTACAGAGAACCGCCCAGATTCCTTAACTAAGGGACCCATCTAAAAAGCAGTGGGTGCAGTTTATGAACCTGTGAGTACAAATGACAAAATTGAGGTTACTGCTTACTAATCTGTGAGCACTGATTGTTAAATCGAGGTTACAGTTTGTGAATCTGTGGGCACTGAATACTGAATTTCATAATTCAGAGAGAAACCTGATATATGTCTAGCGAGAAAGCAGGTGCAGGCAGCAGGGTGTCCGGGCGGCTGCTGTGTGCTGCTCACCCATGCTAACTGTCAAACACATGAGAAACAAGCTCATCCTCAATATTGGGCATGCCATAATTAAGCCCTAACCCTGTCTGAGAGGATTTGTCAAAATTGAAATGGAGGGTGGCCTCTTTCGCATTCCCTTTCTTTCAATCACACTCCTCTCTCTCTCTCTCTCTCTCTCTCTCTCTCTCTCTCTCTCTCTCTCTCTCGCCGTCACTATAATGCTATTTGGCTCGCGTCACATTAAACTCACTGATTTCGGTTTTCTCTCTCTCCCTCTCTCTCTCTCGGACTCTAGTGGCTAATCAAGTTGAAGCTCTTAGGCAGATTAGTGCTTCAGTCCTTCCTCTCTGATGTCCTTCAAATTTGCAAGCACATGCATGAGTAAAGAGACCTGAGGCACTATGCGTCCTGTAATGGTATCTTTTAATGAACAGTTTGGAGTATGAGGATTTTGGTAAATCTTTTAATGCAATGCTGATCAATTCTGTGGGAATTGATTATTGTGTTGAACCAGGATCTTGGTTTAAGGCTGAGCAGTTGAGCATCTTGTAAGAAGTTTGCACCTTTTCAATTTTCTATGATGTGCACAGAGTTTTCTCTGTGAGTTAAAGAAACAGTTCACCCTAAAATGAAAATTCTGTCATCATGTTGTTCCGAATCGGTTTGAATTGAATAGAACACAAAAGGAGAAATTTTGAAAGCATGTACTGGATACTCTTGTCCATACAATTACACTGAAAAAGGACTGGAGGTTTCAAGCCTAAAACAAAAGGTCCATACACGTTTATATTAAATTTAGGCGTGCTATGTTTCAAGTCCACCAAAGTCATATCATACCTTCAGATGAGAAACAAACAGAAATTATTCACTAACAATCTTCCCCTCCAGTGAGTTCCAGAGTCTGATTCATATATGAATCATTCAGAATGGTTCTTTGAACTGGATCAACTGAATTATTAAAAAGATCTGGCTCAAATGAATGATTCTTTCATGAAACTTGAAATTCTGTCAAAAGGCTGTAAGGCCTCAATGCAACATCTCCATCACTCACTAGTGAAACTTGGAACTAACGGACCTAATTTAGTCTGTACACCTAATTACATTTCATTATCTATCATGGACCTGTGGGCGTATTCTCTAATACCCTATTGATACTTCTATAAAGAAATTTAGGAGCGATAGAAGCGGTGTGTAATTCTCATTCTGTGTTATCATACACATGCTAAGAATTAATCCGAAGCCTTTGGGCTATGAATTATGGAGCTGGAAAATCACTCCAGATGATTTGCATTAGCGATCTGGTGGAGGGCTAGAGAGATATTTTGATCAGAAATACCTGAAACCCAAATGTAAACCTGCTTGAAACAGTGATCACTAAAATAGCACATACAGTCTAAAATGATCCTGTCAACAATATACGAGTCACATTGATTCCCTGCTATTTGGCACATGCATTCTCAAACTTCTCCCTCAAATACTTGAGAGTGCTGTCACCAAGGCAACATCATTCAGCAGCAGGATGAGGTTAAAGGGCAACAGCAAAGAAGTGGGAACAGCGGGTGCCAGGGATGGCGTGGTGCTATTCGGCTATTGAACAAATTATTTGGATTTGCAAGATACAATGAATGTAATTGATTCTGACAGATGTAGAACCAGTTCAAATAGTTCTCTATTTGCAATTTTAATTAGACGATCTCTATTTCTGTCCTTCCTGCACACACATTTCATGAAAAAGTCTCATGTCTATTGAAGCAATAGGATCATGTCACATCTCTTTCATACAATAGGATTGCAGGTCCAAGTTAAAAATATGGCAAGGTTTTATTTTATCTCTTCAATGTAGTCCACTAAAAGCAAAATCTTGTTCTGATCCAGATTCAATTTTCTTTTATAATTTTGCTTTTAATAAACCATCACAAAAAATGTTTATTCACAAATTTATCTCAATTTTAATGAAACTAGCTTAACAAATAATAAAATGTATATAAAATTAAAAATGTTGGCAACTAACTGAAATACACAAGTTAGTTAACTCCTAAAATGACTAAAAAAAATAAAATAAAAATTAATTACAGCTAAATAATATATTATTTAAAAATATATATTTAAAAAACATATTTTAAAAAATGTGCTATTGCCATTTTATTAGTTTTTGTCATATACACAGTGGCATTCAAATGTTTGGGATCAGTAAGATTTTTAATGTTTTTTAAAGACGTTTCTTATGCTCATCAAGGCTGCATTTATTTGATCAAAAATACAGAATTTTTTATTATTTATTTTTTAAATTTATCTTTTATACGTTAAAATGTCATTTATTCCTGTGAAGCAAAGCTGAATTTTCAGCATCATAACTCCAGTCTTGAGTGTCACATGATCCTTCAGAAATTATTCTAACATGCTGATTTATAATCAATGTTGCAAACAGTTATACTTTTTTCAAGATTCTTTGATGAACAAAAAGTTAAAAAGAACAGCGTTCATTCAAAATAGAAATTTTGTGTTACAATATACACTACTATTCAAAAGTTTGGGGTCAGTAAATTTTAAATTTTAACATTTTTAAAGACTAATATTGTTAGAAAAGTTTTCTATTTTGAATAAATGCTGTTCTTTTTAACTTTTCATTCATCAAAGAATCAAACATTTACAACATTTTTGTACATACTAAACAAATAATACTAAAATAACACTACAGCATAAAAACAAAGTTGTATACTAGAATTTTATGTAAACTATATCTGCCTATATAGAATCTGCTCGTAAATACGCTTTAAAATCTGCGTGTTTATACACCAGAAAGCAACTATCCATGCAGTAGCTGTTTATGATTCCTGTCAGAGAAATAATCAAAGCATAAACTAATTCATAAGACTGTAACTTAAATGATTTTAGCAAATGGCTGCAATATAACAGAGTGAAAAATTTAAGGGGGTCTGAATACTTTCCGTACCCACTGTATAATACTCTGGATTTTCAACAATGCTCATGGAAAGAATCTGAGGCACACTGAATAATTTCACCTCATCTTTCAGTTTGTAAAAATAGTAATGTAACAATAACATTTAAATATGATTGTTGAAGGTGGAAGAACTCTTCTTGTGTTTTATGAATGTAATTCTTGTGGGAGAGTTTAAAACCTCAGATCCATGTAACTGCACAGAATCAGTTGGTTAGCACACAAAGTATAATGCTATAGCACGTCATGTTTATGAGCACGGTGCTTTTTCTAGTTTGCATAACTGCTTTCATTGCAATTACTACATATCCATTTCCCATTTGTTTCTTACAAACAGAGAGATGAGTCAAAATCATAGTCTGTGGTAATCAACAGCATGCCATAGATGTGATTGAAAACAACTCAGATTACTTTAATAAACACTTCCGTTCAAAAGATTGAGGCTGGTAAGATTTTTTTAATCATGCTGTATTTCAAAATACAGTAATAGCAGCAATACTGTGAAATATTACAATTTAAAGCAACTTTTCTGTGTGTATACGTTAAAATGTCATTTATTCCTGTGAAGCAAAGCTGAATTTTCAGCATCATAACTCCAGTCTTGAGTGTCACATGATCCTTCAGAAATTATTCTAACATGCTGATTTATAATCAATGTTGCAAACAGTTATACTTTTTTCAAGATTCTTTGATGAACAAAAAGTTAAAAAGAACAGCGTTCATTCAAAATAGAAATTTTGTGTTACAATATACACTACTATTCAAAAGTTTGGGGTCAGTAAATTTTAAATTTTAACATTTTTAAAGACTAATATTGTTAGAAAAGTTTTCTATTTTGAATAAATGCTGTTCTTTTTAACTTTTCATTCATCAAAGAATCAAACATTTACAACATTTTTGTACATACTAAACAAATAATACTAAAATAACACTACAGCATAAAAACAAAGTTGTATACTAGAATTTTATGTAAACTATATCTGCCTATATAGAATCTGCTCGTAAATATGCTTTAAAATCTGCGTGTTTATACACCAGAAAGCAACTATCCATGCAGTAGCTGTTTATGATTCCTGTCAGAGAAATAATCAAAGCATAAACTAATTCATAAGACTGTCGTCTTGAAGCACATTGATGCTGTGAATCTCACTGCCAACTCTAACTGACAGGTCCAATATGTCCATGACAGATGGTAATGAGCAAACAGATAAATAAATAACGGCTAGGGAGCGTACGAACCTCAAATCTTCTGTGGTTAACATTTTACGCTGGAGAGGCACTGGTGTGCAACCTAATACAAAATGCCACGTCAAGACGTATTCCCCACAGATTGATATTTCAAATGAATTTCCTGCTCCTCGTCACAGAAGATTAGCCAAGTCAGGTCTTGGTTGATCATAGTGGAATTATCTGGAGTGGCGGCTAATTTTAAAAATGGCTTGACCAGTCACTCTTTACACACAAATCAATAAGCCATCAAGCTATTATTACACGCATATCATGTGTCCCGTTTATCATGCAAATTATACAAGCACCTGTTATTGGGTAAGCTTTTAATAATGTCCCTACTGTGATAATAGAAATGTAAATGATTTAACAGAATATTTTGGGTTCAATACAAATTAAGCTCAACTGACAACACTTACAAAAAATAAGTATTGTAATTTTAACCCCTCTTTTCTTAAAAAGAAAAAAAGCTTGGCTACAATAGTGTTTTTATATAATCATAACCTGTAAATTCCTATTCTGTTAAGTCTTCTGTAAGTACAATATTGCTCAAGACTGTGACACAGCATCTTTTTCATTACATAATGCTGTACTGTTGCATAGTTGCCTATAGGTAAATCCTGTCAGCAGACTGACTGTACCCTGGTCAAATGAGGCACAGTAATTTAAAGAGGAGATTAAAGTGTATGTTCACGTTGGACCTGGACTGGTGCCACCGGTCTTGTGACAGATTAATTCTGCACTTTGGAGAGAAGTGGCTATAACAGGCTTCAGATGCTTTTTTTCTCTCACACATGAATGGATGCATGTTGGTTCAGAAATCTCACACACGACTCGGCTCACCTTTGCTAGATGAGAGTTGATCCATTTTGTGAACGTTCGCTTCTGCACAGCTTCCTGCTCGTCTAAAGGAAAAACAAAACACACCAGAATCCGGAGTAACAAAACTGATCTTAAATCTTAAACAACATGAGACACTACTATATCACCCATCAAGAATCACAATAAAAGACAGTTCTTTCTTTTTGACTGTTCATTTTGACCAAAATATATGTATATTTTCTTGACAAATACACTGATTATGTTTTGACAAATATTCTGACTGATATTTACACTTTTATACCCTTTAATATAGAGTGCACTGCTAAATAACACCATTTGGTGTGTTTCTCTGTAAGAAAATTACTTATACATTAATTGTACAATAAATATACATAACCTTTTTCATTCTCATGTGAGCAACACACAGCACAAAAATTATAAATTTATTTTTAAGCTTAATTTTAAGTTTTAATTTTAGACCATTTAGATGGAATAATAATAATAAAAATAATAATACATTCATTATGGGTTTTGGAGTCATTTTTATCATGGGTTACGCATATAGGTTATGAATATTGGCACTTTTCAATCATAAAACATCTAAACATAAAAATAACATGTATCATATTGGTTCCAAACAAAAATACTTAAATGCAGCCATAAGGACCAGGACAACATTAAATGTATAGACACATTAAGTTGGACCCCCTCATAACAAGGCCCAGAAAAACACTGAATTTGAAGGTCGCCGTGACATTTACTTAAATCTCCTGATCAATTAGAAAACACAGAAATTTGTTTTGTAATTTTTTCAAAGAGCAGACACAACAGAATAAACCATTTGTCTGAGGAGATAACTAGGTAAAGGTTTTACCCAATTTTCACAAGCTCACTCACAATAACATTTCCTACTGTATCTTGTGATGAAAGCAGCATAAACATGTCAATCTCGAAAACAAAAGATCCAACCCTGATTACTGAACTGCAAGGTGACAGTAATATCCTTTCTCCTAACAGTTACATCAGCAAGAAATGACAACTGATGCAGAGCCAACGTCTTTAATGAAAGCACTGTCTGATGGATTACACTGAAGCCGGTCACTATGTCACACACCGTCTGTGTGTGTGGGTGTGTGTGTGTGTAAGAAGGGGACCAGGCTCATGCATAATGCAGACCACATGTGCCACTGTCATTTGTGCTAAAAATCTAGTATTTTGTGAATTAATAGTTTGATCAAGTCTGTTTCAGAGCTAAAGCAATCAAATATTGATGAGAAGAGGAGTATGATAGATGGCAACAGAAAAGATTTGCAGCTGCATTGGTGTGTATTGGTGTGTGTGTGTGTGTGAGAGAGAGAGTGTGTGCCTTGCCCACCGTCATAAGGACAGGGTGACTTTGAGTGGGATTCGCAGATGCAAACTCACTGTATGTGCATTTGACACATATACACCCACAAAACATCCCCACTGCAGAAATATAACAATAACCAGGCATCTTTTTACAAATTCCTAATTAAATTTCCAAAATAACCACGATTAATCAACACTTCCTTGACTGTCTCTCTTGCACAGTCAGAATTGATCCACAGCACATCCAAGAACCTGCTGAGCTCCCCTACAGATGACCCTGTCATTGCCAAAAATCGAAGTTATAAATAAAACAAAGATTACTGGAGTACGTTTTACATGAAAATGCCATTTCAGTCTTTCTAACTCAAAATTTCACAGTTAATTCAATGTGTTATTAGCTGTTTCTTTGTAATTAATTGTGAAATTTACTACCAGTTTCTAAGTGAAAATTCTTTTTAAAAAAATGTCACTGCATAGAAGCACCAAAAGCAGTCAGATATGCTGTCAAATGTGCAAATCTGACCTAAAGTATTGCATATAAAATGTGCAACTCACTTAGAAGCACATGTCCATCATTGACACCAGATGCATTTATAAACAAGTCTGCCAATCTCTTACCACGCAGGTGTCGAGAAACCCCTTGCACTAAGTTGAGGGATGTGCCAGACTTCTTTTTGGCAGCTATATCCTCCCATCGTCTTGGCACCTTGCCCTTGACATCCATTCCCAGAATGCCTTTGTGATCCTAAGCTCATGAAGTGCACATCCACCTGTGATGGTCAAAGGTCAACTACTCTTGACCTTCCTTTTGTGGAGCTTTTGATGTTGCTTGTCAATACAGAGGAAGACCTTCATGTACCTCTTCTTTAGGTTCCCTATCTCGCCATATGATGTGAAGTAATCAGAATGAAAATCTGTCTATGTCCCTCCAACGTAATAGAAGAAAGTGAGAATGTGTGCATGTTTGCAGCACCGGTCTCAACATCCCTCTGTCTATACTCTCTCTGCAGGAACGATTCCTCTTGTGCCTCCAACCAATCGCTTGTATGGGAATGTGTGATGTCATCACAAATCTGAGCGCATGACGGGAGGGGGAGTGGTGTGCGTGTACACTCTGTAAAGACCGAACCGGGCAGGACGTGCTCAGCACTGAAATTCCCCTAGATCAGCTGAATCCTCTCTCTCCTCCCACTAAATGTATTGGATTCTAAGGTTTAGGAAAAGCTGCTGGCCTGAGCTGATTAACTTTGCCTGAAAACACTGCTCGATCTGATTTAGCGCTCCCAGCGGCTTTATAAAGCTCCTAGAACAGTCTAACAAAACAAACAGCCCTCCTCTGCTAGATGCATTATTGAGATGCAACAGAGTCTTTTATGTCACATTGTGCTATAAACAAACAAGCTGTATTGCTGGGTTTGTAATATATATTAAATTAATATTTTAGAATGAAATACAGGTTGTATTTTGGCTTGAGATGCATGAAAGAAATGTTTTATAGAAGAGTGAAAACTGGCCCCACTCCATTGTTGCAGGTTTTGAAAATAAAGATAAGAGAAAATGAAAAGCCTGGGGAAAATGATCATCTTTAAAATTATGATAGTTTCATTAATCACGGGTATAATTTTCTCCTTTATTCGTCTCCTCCCAAAAGGGTTTTTAATGATGGAAGTCATTAATATCAAATGGCATATGCTATCAGTCTCCAGTTATCTTCAATTCTCAAGCCTTGAATCTGTCCTGCAAAATCTTTAATGAAAATCTCTCTCTGACAGGTATATGCATGTATTTATTTTATATTCTTATTATAAAATTTAGAATAAAGCAGTTGCAGTATATGTGTGATCTGCTACATGTATTTATATATTTTTAGTCGATAATGTTCTCTACTGACAGAAGATTTTACTTGGTAAGGAATTAATATATATGTGTATATATTTATTGCACTGTACATAACTATTTATATATGAGGAGCAAGCAATGCTTTGCTGTGGACGTGACTAGTCTCTGTCCATGGTCCTGAACTAAACTCTGGGTACTGCACCGAGCAAAAACCCCATCATTACTCCATCTAAACAAAAGAAAACAAGCCCGGAAAACAAGAATAGCATACTTTAATACTGTAAAACTGAGAATAAAATATATTTATCCATATTTATATACTATACAGCCAAGTCACATTTGGAGGTGATGCTATAGGAGCCCCTTTAGGCTAAAGAACAATCCACAAGAGAAAGACAAAAGACAGCATTTTGGAAAGGCATTCATTCTCAACATGGGATTTTGAGTTATTAAAAGAAGGTTGTGTGAAGGCTGAGGGCTATTCTGGACTAAAGATCTGCAGAGGTTAGAGTACAAACAGATGCTGGGTTAGTGTGCCTAACACCTGAGGCTAACAAACTAACCTCATGGGT
>NW_015505723.1:224719-240058 GCF_001515645.1 Sinocyclocheilus grahami | reverse complement strand
GTGTGGGTGTGTGTGTGTGTAAGAAGGGGACCAGGCTCATGCATAATGCAGACCACATGTGCCACTGTCATTTGTGCTAAAAATCTAGTATTTTGTGAATTAATAGTTTGATCAAGTCTGTTTCAGAGCTAAAGCAATCAAATATTGATGAGAAGAGGAGTATGATAGATGGCAACAGAAATAAAGATCTGCAGAGGTTAGAGTACAAACAGATGCTGGGTTAGTGTGCCTAACACCTGAGGCTAACAAACTAACCTCATGGGTTTCCCTCTCTAATGCTCGAAAAAGACATGACTCCAGTTACAGAAAGAAAGAAAGAAAGAAAGAAAGAAAGAAAGGCACTACACCACCTAGTGGTGTAACATTGTTATATTATTGTTGAGGCTTTAGTTTAGAGGAAGCTGTGCAGCCTCACTAATTGTAAATGTAGCACTCTCTACCTGGTGATTGCTTGGCAATGCATTTCCTTTTTGTTATTTATGAATGTACAAATAATAATTGACTAAAGCTGTGCCTCTTAAATCAGATTAGCGGTATTCATTTTTTAAATTGAACTTCTATTTTTAAATTTGAACAGGATGCAATTTTAATTCTTAAGTTATTCAAATGAACTGAAATTAAAAAGTTTCTCAAGACAAAGAAAGTTTGTCAAGATAAACTTTGAATGATCATTGTTTATATGACTTACAGTCAAATTCTCATTATTTTAATCATTAACTTATATCAGTGTATTTCATGAATTAACTTAGCGAAAGAAATTTTTTTATAACCTGCTGAATTTATTTACATTCCAATTCCTGTATATTGTGAATTCCACTCAAATTCCAAAACACTGAGCTGAAAGAGAGTTTAAAATCTGAATTTCACACAATCACTTACCACACTTACAATCACAGGTTTCAAAATATACATCTGTGGATCTCCATTTGACTCCTAAAAACACCTACTTTTAAATGTATATGAATTACCTATTTTAATGATGTAAAACTCCCCTAATCCTAAACTGTTCTATTCCATCACATGTATAGTGAATCAAGTCTCTCTTTTCCATTAATACCCAATTCCACCCATCACTACAGCAACAACTCTTTCGACACATATGGCCATTATCTATATCTCTGACCGGTGAGTGTGGCTATTAGCACTTCACTCTCACTGAAAATGGAAGTCTTGAGAGCGTCTCCCTCCTGCGCTTATCCATTCAGACATGTGAATCTTTCAAATGCGAATAATTCTACATCGGCTCCAATCCCTAATGCTGCCAAATTAGCATTACTAATTACAGTCCAAAGACACAAATGATTTTATGAATAACTCAAGATGATTATTATAACGGGAACTTCCTCTCCTGTGGTTTCAGACAATTTGTGCTCTTGACAAGACAGATGTATACACAATACACCTCAAATTTGGACAGTGTCTAGACGTATTCAGTGAAATAAAGAAAAATCACTTCAAAAGTCAATCACTTTTTCAAGGCGTAGCAAATTTACTTTATTCAGGTTTTAACATTTATTTTAATACAGACTTGACTATTTCAAGTCAATTGATTTGAGCTTATTTTATTTTTATATTAAGTCAAGTGCTTGTATCCTGACTGTTCAAAAATAAATAAAAATACAACAAATAAAATAATTTAAACTAAATCAAGACATAGTGATATAGTGCTTTAGTGGCCACTATCTCTCAGCAGATGCCAATCATGCTTTCTGAAGAGTATTAAAAGATCTCCTGTTGGCTTGTGAAATGAAATGATGTTGTGGTCAGGAACAGGGCAGAAGTAGGTCAGACAGTCTAAGCTTTTCATCCACTTTGAGAAATTCTGAAGCATCCCCACATCATATGGTAGATTAAAAAAATAATTCTGTCATATTGTACATTACAACATAATTCAGACACACTGATTAAGTATAGAGGCTCAGTATTTGCATACTCAGGTTATCAAAAGAGCCCACATTCTGTCTTAGATTACACTGAAGCAATCAAAGGTGTACTCACATGCCACAAATCAGGCAACAGTGCAGATTTGATCTACTTCAGAAGGTGAACTTATGCCCAGCTGACCTTCAGTATTTGACACAGCTTGCTAGAGGCAAAGTGTCACATTGGCTTTTAGTGACCAGTTGTGATACTGACCGAATAAAGCAGCCAAGGTCAACCTGCTCCTGAAAGATAAGACAGTCACGTATTATGAGGATTCTTGCTCTGTCTGCAGGCTATTGTAAGTGTCACGGCTGTTTCTACTAGCTAAATGAGAAGTAAAGCACAATCTAACAGCACATCTAATCAGTTAATGTCTGTGTTGGTCACACACAAGTGCCAATGCAATATCCCCGTCACCGGCAATCAACCAGTCCCTCATCCCAGAATAGCCATAACCCATAGCAGCTGCAAAGAGAACACTCAGGAGCGCCCTTGAACCTAAAACAAGTGGCATGCCCCAGCAATCACAAGCCCACTACCATTTAAATGTTTGGGGTCAGTAACATACATTTTAATGTTTTTGAAGGAAGGAAGTCTCTTATGCTCACTAAGACTGCATTTATTTGATCAAAAACCGTAAAAACAATAATATTGTGAAATATTATCACAATTTAAATAACTGTTTTCTGATTTAATATTTTTTTAAATATAATAAATTCCTGTGCTGGCAAAGCTGAATTTTTTTAGCAACATTACTACAGTCTTCAGTGTCACATGATCTTTCAGAAATGATTCTATGCTGATTTGGATCTCAAGAACACTTCTATTATTATCAATGTTAAAAACAGTTGTGTTGCTTAATATTTGGTGGAAACCCTTTTTTTTAAGGATTCTTTGAAAGTTCAAAACAACAACATTTATATGAAACAGAAATATTTCCTAACCTTATAAATGTGTTTACTGACACTTTTAATCAATATAATGCATTCTAGCTCAATGAAAGTATTCATTTCATTAAAAAAAAAAAAGTTTCTCACTCCAAATTTTTGAACAGTAGTTTACATACCAAGTACTATTTGGGTTAATTTTGAGATATTTTGACTGTCATACTAAACACCCCCCTCCCACACACAATTATCTTTGTGTGATCAGAAATTACTCTATACATCAAAATGAGATAATGTCATTTTCTTTCCTTAGGTCTCATACAGATGTTAATTCACACGTATAGTTGCATGGAAAATTGCAACTGGCACATTCCTCAGAATTTCTCCTTTTGTGTTCCACAGAATAAAGAGTTTTACAGGTTTGGAACAATATGAGGGTGAGTACATAATGACAAAAAAATTTGAGTGATCTATGTCTTTAATTTGATTGCACACACCATCTGTTTTGTTCTTTGCTGACCTACAGCACCTTGTTTTGTGTTTGCACCTCTATTGTATTACGCCTTTGTGCAGCTCAGGGCTGAAATAGAATGCTGAGTCTGTGTGGTGGAATAGAAAGAGAGAGAGCGATGAGGGAGACACTGATGGAGTAGGACTGCATCCACAGGAGCTCACAGCTCCACAGCGTTCAAGGTGACCGTCTGTGCTCGTGTTGGTCAGTAGAGAATGGGCCGGTTTCTGCCATATCTGGCACATCATTACACAGCCATTGTGGCAGAGTGCCAGAACTGACCAATTTCTCTCCCTCTCTTTCTGTCCTGCTCCATTTCTGTGTGGCACTGTGCCAGTAGTGGTGTGAGTAGACTTAAAGAGAGAGAGCTGGAGCACATGAGATGACCTCCATGTGCCTCTTTATGTCTTTCTCTGTGCATGTGGAGAATGCAGTCTTTTAGAAGTGTAGTTCAGCTAGAAGTGCACTTAAGTGGAGATGCTGTGTGTTTCGTTGTGAAAGCGAAACTACTTTGTTTGGTCTTCCAAAAGAGGACGATATCCGCTTCGTCATGCCTAGAGCTGATCCGTGCTGGTCGCTGAGGAAATACATCAACTTTGCGCTGTGGATCGCCGGATCGGCTTTCACCGTGGACGAAGCGGAGTCCAGCCCGGGGTCGTCACATGGGGTTGCAGCAAGCCCGCCGGACGCTCCTTCGTCGAATCCACCAGCCGCGCCTTTCTCAAGTCCGCCGGCCGCCGCTCACTCTAGCCCGCAGTGTGTGACGCTGTGTGACGCATTTTATGGAGGACTGTTTCCTGAACCTGCAGAGTAGCCTACAATGGGTCTGTGCTCAAAGGCTGTTCTATAAAGTGGGGCAGTTCCAACTTTGCAAGAACAGTCTGGTGCACTGCGCACAACGCACTGGATAGCTGGCCAATCAGAGCACACCTCGCTTTTCAGAACGATGAGCTTTGTAAAAATCGACGCATTTCAGAAAGGCGTGGCATAGAGGAGCAACAATAATGTACTCCAATGTACATTATGTACAAATAATAATTGTACAAATGTACAAATAATAATTTCCATTATTATGTGGAAAATGATGTGTTTTTTTTACCTTAAACCACATAAACACATTGTTTTACACTAAATACACAACATAATGTTCTTTTTAGCAACGTAATATGACCTCTTTAACATTGTCTTTTACTCACCCTCATGTTGTTCCTCATATTAATTTTTCTTCTGTGGAACACAAAAGGAGAATTTCTGAAGAATGTGGTGGTTGCTCTTTTCCACTCAATTACAATGAAAGAAGATCTGGAGCTTCCAAAAAGCATCAAAAGCATCTTATAAAAACAAAAGTTACCATGACCAAAAAAACCTGACTAGACCCAACGAGAAACAGTGACGCTGTGTGACGCATTTTATGGAGGACTGTTTCCTGAACCTGCAGAGTAGCCTACAATGGGTCTGTGCTCAAAGGCTGTTCTATAAAGTGGGGCAGTTCCAACTTTGCAAGAACAGTCTGGTGCACTGCGCACAACGCACTGGATAGCTGGCCAATCAGAGCACACCTCGCTTTTCAGAACGATGAGCTTTGTAAAAATCAACGCATTTCAGAAAGGCGTGGCATAGAGGAGCAACAATAATGTACTCCAATGTACATTATGTACAAATAATAATTGTACAAATGTACAAATAATAATTTCCATTATTATGTGGAAAATGATGTGTTTTTTTAACCTTAAACCACATAAACACATTGTTTTACACTAAATACACAACATAATGTTCTTTTTAGCAACGTAATATGACCTCTTTAACATTGTCTTTTACTCACCCTCATGTTGTTCCTCATATTAATTTTTCTTCTGTGGAACACAAAAGGAGAATTTCTGAAGAATGTGGTGGTTGCTCTTTTCCACACAATTACAATGAAAGAAGATCTGGAGCTTCCAAAAAGCATCAAAAGCATCTTATAAAAACAAAAGTTACCATGACCAAAAAAACCTGACTAGACCCAACGAGAAACATTTTAAAAAGACCAAATTAAAAATATTTATTTATGTGTAATGTAAAATTTAATTTGAACCCACTAAAAATCCATCATTCTAACATAACTAACAAAGAGACCATCTCTGCAATAGAAAAACAAATATTGCTTTTATAAAGCAACATGGAATGTATTTAGTCTTAATATAAGGCAAATTTAAGACAATTTTAGACATGAACCGTTCAATTTTTAGGCATTTATTTTAGTATGTCTAACACAAACAATCACTTAAGTGATATTCAGAGATTTGTTTTATTGTACTACATTCTAAGTCTCCTGAAGCCATACACTAACTTTATGTGACAAATAAACTGAAAGTTAAGCTTGACCAGATCTTCCAAGTCAATGAGTTTATCAAGAATTCGAACAATTCTATACATCAACAAATATTTCAAACCAGTTTTGTAAACTAGTTTGAACTAAATTACCTGATTAGTTTAACAACAGACATAAAAGAACAATTAAGCAGCATAGGTATATTTGTAGCAATAGCCAACAATACATTGTATGTGTCAAAATTATCGTAATTTGTAATATTGCTAAGAACTTCATTTGGACAACTTTAAAGGCGATTTTCTCAATATTTAAATTTTGTTTTGTTTTGTTTTTTGCACCCTCAGATTCCAGATTTTCAAATAGTTGTATCTCAGTCAAATACTGTCCTAACAAACCATACATCAATGGAAAGCTTATTTATTCAGCTTTCAGATGATGTATAAATCTCAATTTCAACAAATTGACCCTTATGACTGGTTTTGTGGTCCAGGGTCACTCACAGATAGACAGACCGATAGGAATCTGTCTTTTCAGAAGCGTGGCAGCTTGTGACTTTTCCAGTAATGACAACAGATAGTGCTAAGTAAATACATATTTTAAGAGACCCTTGACTGTAGTTTAACTACACTTTTAAATTGAGTTACTTGTAGTTTGACAAACTATCGTTCCAAACTAACTTCCCCATCACTGCACACATCAAATCACAGAGGAAAAAAAGCAAATGCAGGAGAGTGTGACCCATTCCCCAGATATTTGTGAAGCTCATTTCAGCCCAACAACATGTAGACGGAGAAGTGGTCTTGTGACCGACTACACGATGACCACTGAAAAACACTGAAATATAGGACGTATGCAGAGAAGAGGCGTTTCTGTCTGGACAACGAGAGATAATAAATAGCAAAATTCCTTAGCATATGGAAAGATTTTTAGCCTGGGAGGGCTTCAAAGCAGACTTGCCGTTTTCTGCCATATGGTGCCACTAATTGCTGTTATTTTAAAAACCTGCCACTGTTTGGATGTGAGGTACTGTATCCCAAAAAAAGAGGACAAAGGAAAAAACAAGGCATATACATTATATGTGCCTGTTACTGTTACATATGGGCTCATTTGAATATAAGTACAAGTAAATGTCTTATAGTAATTTATATAAATGAACTGAATATATGTTTATATATTTAAATGTATATATATTTTACTGTATTATTTAT
Organism: Sinocyclocheilus grahami; assembly: GCF_001515645.1. Classification (NCBI taxonomy): domain Eukaryota; kingdom Metazoa; phylum Chordata; class Actinopteri; order Cypriniformes; family Cyprinidae; genus Sinocyclocheilus; species Sinocyclocheilus grahami. Next base: position 233,215 of record NW_015505723.1, on the reverse strand, counting down.
TTTTATATTATGTTTTGTCTGTTTTATTGCAGTAGAGTTAAATAATGAAATAATCTGTTTCATTACCTGCATTCTTTGTCAGTGCATGCCATGACTAATAGGAATAAACAAGATCTCAAGAATATCTAATGCGGCCCGTATGTAAGCGTTCAGCGCCTACATGCTCTGCCATTAGGAAAACAGGTGCTCATTAGCAAGACTTTCCTTCTCTGTTTTCAGAAATAAAACAGGAAATTTAAATGATGCTTTAAAATGTTTTGATCCCAATGAATATTGCTGCTGATGAGCTCTTTGTTTAAGGCAGGAAGGGAAGGTCTCAGCCTCACACTTGCACTCACAGAAATGGTAATCTAATCTGATCAAAGCAGGGGATCAAATTGGTCTGATTAGCAACTCTAATCTGCTCACTCAGGAGGAGAGAGAAAACTCAACTCAAGTGCAAAATGAATGTTGAATGTTACATTTATGCAAAAAATGCAAGACAAGAAAAAAGGATTATGTATAGGCTACATTGCATTTGATTCCAGTTTGACAAAAAATAATTAATCTTCATATTCATACAAACAAATATGGGTTTCTTCTCTATGGCTACCTAATCTTCACACATACAGCATCATGTATTGAACTCCATTCACTTTTTCCCCTGACTGACAGCGTTTTTGTCTTACCCAAGTAGCTGATGTCTTACTATTTATACAGCCTGTAGTATTCAAATATGATAACTATATGATTGACTCTAAAATACATAATAAAGCTACTTTAAAGAGGTGACCATTTTTTTCTTGAAGCAGTATCATGATGTGACAGCTTTACCACTTCTGTTTCATATTAGGCTTGAACAGGTACACATGAGCATGTCATTAGGGCTGTGTTTCCTGCTCTGCCTTAATTTTGCAACCAATGAGGCGTAAGAAAGTAATGGCATACTGAATAACATACTTAGTTAGCATCACATGATTCATTCCCCCCACAAACATCTTAACACACCATCAATCTGGTCTGACACTCAACACACTGCTCTACTTCTGGTTTCTAGGGCGACCAAAGCTTATGCCTCCAACATACAGAAAATACAGTATAGTATGCAACAGTGCTACAGTTTAAACAGCAGATGACTATATCATGATCATAGTCAGACTGATAGTGGACACAACATCTTATCAGTCTTTTCACATTGGATATAAAGGCAAAGACGAGCATATTATGTAGTAATAATAAGTGGTTAAAAAAATGATATATAATACAGTAGTTTATCTCTGCGACTCTGAAACAGAAAGTTTTTAAAAGGACAGTTCACCTAAAATTTTAATTCAATAGTCATCATTTTCTCACCCTCATATACTTTTACTTCTGTGGAAAAAAAAAGAAACTTTTGAGCTGTTAACTTGAAAAATGCTACAACCAGATCGCATCAGAGAGTTAAAGTGATAGGTCAACAAAAAATGTAAATTCTGTCATTAATTACTCACCCTCATGTCGTTCCAAACCCGTAAGACATTCATTCTTATTCAGAACACAAAGTAAGATATTTTTTATTAAATCCGAAAGATTTCTGACCCTCCATAGACAGAGCAGAATCATACTGATTCAGAGGTGCAGACATCAAACAAAACATGCACAGACATCACAATCCAAGTTAGAATCCATTCAGAAGTCATTTCAGCCTTTAAAGAAAATTACATCTTGAGTACGTATATGCTGTGTCATCCTACACAGTGGAGAGGTCACCTTTAAGAGAAAGCATGCGTAAGCACCTACCCTGCAGCCTCTGCATCTCATTGGCAATCTCCCTGTCTGAGCGGCCATAGCGCTGAGCAGATGCCATTCCACTGATTCGAAGTCAGTGGTGCTGATGCAGGTCAGCGGATGCGGCTCCACCCGATTTCTCCAGTGATCCAGGATCAGCTGAAGTCTACATGAAAAGCGTAATTGTTTTCAATCAGTGCATGCCATGCAAACATACGGTTTCTTTCATCCCCTTGAAGTTCTGTGGCTTCTGCAGGAAGCAGCCTCTTCCCTTTGCACTCTCTCTCTCTTTCTGCCTCTCACACTCTACTGTAGGCATCAGCATAAGTTTTCACTGCCACCTTGTGTCCAATCAGAGTGCAGATCTCAAGTGCAGTCCAATAGTGAGGCCCAAATTGAGTCCTGCTGTGTATAAGTGTGCTACTTTAACAAAGCCAGACAACATTACTCTAAATGATTCGATTAAAACGTGTTACATGTCTGAGCTTCCGCTCATGGAAAATGCAAAAGATGTTGGAATATGGCGTATCTCAAGCATGGGACTCCATTAAGTGAAATTCAAGAGGGGCGGTTAAAACTCTCATACCAGAGACACGCTGTTATGCTTTTCACTTCCATTACCGGTTCAATCACACACATGTATGTTATAGGAAAAAAAGCAAAGTGAAATGCCTGACTGGAGCATTAAGCTCGGGATTCAGAGACCACTGCTGAGTCTGCTGGTTTTCAAACAGCGATGCTTAGCAATGACCTCTACACGGTCAATGCAGATGGCTGTGAGAGAGAGAGCACAGTGTGAAGTTACTGACACAAGTCTTTGTGCGCAGAGGATCTTATGTCATTCTCGTTCACTCACCTTCTCCAAAGAGCCACTGTGAAGACTCTGTACCCCACGTCATTCTGAAGAGCCCATTAGGCGACACACAGTTCAGCATCGCACATCAATATTTTGCTAAATGTTTTCCTGGGAATAGATAAGAAAGAAAGAGAGGGATTAATTCTGACAAGAAAACAAACAAACCAATTAGCAAATAAGATCAAGAATGGTGATGTTCAAATGCCTGAAATGCGGTTATGCTGCAACATGTTCTCTAAAGAGTAACAGAGCCATCTGCTGTTTATCAAGAGAAGATGGACAGGACAGGACAGGACAGGACAGGACAGGACAGGACAGGAAAGGAAAGGAAAGGAAAAGAAAAGGAAAGGATAGGATAGGATAGGATAGGATAGGATAGGATAGGATAGGATAGGATAGGATAGGATAGGATAGGATAGGATAGGATAGGATAGGATAGGATAGGATAGGATAGGATAGGATAGGATAGGATAGGATAGGATAGGATAGGATAGGATAGGATAGGATAGGATAGGATAGGATAGGATAGGATAGGATAGGATAGGATAGGATAGGATAGGATAGGATAGGATAGGATAGGATAGGATAGGATAGGATAGGATAGGATAGGATAGGATAGGATAGGATAGGATAGGATAGGATAGGATAGGATAGGATAGGATAGGATAGGATAGGATAGGATAGGATAGGATAGGATAGGATAGGATAGGATAGGATAGGATAGGATAGGATAGGATAGGATAGGATAGGATAGGATAGGATAGGATAGGATAGGATAGGATAGGATAGGATAGGATAGGATAGGATAGGATAGGATAGGATAGGATAGGATAGGATAGGATAGGATAGGATAGGATAGGATAGGATAGGATAGGATAGGATAGGATAGGATAGGATAGGATAGGATAGGATAGGATAGGATAGGATAGGATAGGATAGGATAGGATAGGATAGGATAGGATAGGATAGGATAGGATAGGATAGGATAGGATAGGATAGGATAGGATAGGATAGGATAGGATAGGATAGGATAGGATAGGATAGGATAGGATAGGATAGGATAGGATAGGATAGGATAGGATAGGATAGGATAGGATAGGATAGGATAGGATAGGATAGGATAGGATAGGATAGGATAGGATAGGATAGGATAGGATAGGATAGGATAGGATAGGATAGGATAGGATAGGATAGGATAGGATAGGATAGGATAGGATAGGATAGGATAGGATAGGATAGGATAGGATAGGATAGGATAGGATAGGATAGGATAGGATAGGATAGGATAGGATAGGATAGGATAGGATAGGATAGGATAGGATAGGATAGGATAGGATAGGATAGGATAGGATAGGATAGGATAGGATAGGATAGGATAGGATAGGATAGGATAGGATAGGATAGGATAGGATAGGATAGGATAGGATAGGATAGGATAGGATAGGATAGGATAGGATAGGATAGGATAGGATAGGATAGGATAGGATAGGATAGGATAGGATAGGATAGGATAGGATAGGATAGGATAGGATAGGATAGGATAGGATAGGATAGGATAGGATAGGATAGGATAGGATAGGATAGGATAGGATAGGATAGGATAGGATAGGATAGGATAGGATAGGATAGGATAGGATAGGATAGGATAGGATAGGATAGGATAGGATAGGATAGGATAGGATAGGATAGGATAGGATAGGATAGGATAGGATAGGATAGGATAGGATAGGATAGGATAGGATAGGATAGGATAGGATAGGATAGGATAGGATAGGATAGGATAGGATAGGATAGGATAGGATAGGATAGGATAGGATAGGATAGGATAGGATAGGATAGGATAGGATAGGATAGGATAGGATAGGATAGGATAGGATAGGATAGGATAGGATAGGATAGGATAGGATAGGATAGGATAGGATAGGATAGGATAGGATAGGATAGGATAGGATAGGATAGGATAGGATAGGATAGGATAGGATAGGATAGGATAGGATAGGATAGGATAGGATAGGATAGGATAGGATAGGATAGGATAGGATAGGATAGGATAGGATAGGATAGGATAGGATAGGATAGGATAGGATAGGATAGGATAGGATAGGATAGGATAGGATAGGATAGGATAGGATAGGATAGGATAGGATAGGATAGGATAGGATAGGATAGGATAGGATAGGATAGGATAGGATAGGATAGGATAGGATAGGATAGGATAGGATAGGATAGGATAGGATAGGATAGGATAGGATAGGATAGGATAGGATAGGATAGGATAGGATAGGATAGGATAGGATAGGATAGGATAGGATAGGATAGGATAGGATAGGATAGGATAGGATAGGATAGGATAGGATAGGATAGGATAGGATAGGATAGGATAGGATAGGATAGGATAGGATAGGATAGGATAGGATAGGATAGGATAGGATAGGATAGGATAGGATAGGATAGGATAGGATAGGATAGGATAGGATAGGATAGGATAGGATAGGATAGGATAGGATAGGATAGGATAGGATAGGATAGGATAGGATAGGATAGGATAGGATAGGATAGGATAGGATAGGATAGGATAGGATAGGATAGGATAGGATAGGATAGGATAGGATAGGATAGGATAGGATAGGATAGGATAGGATAGGATAGGATAGGATAGGATAGGATAGGATAGGATAGGATAGGATAGGATAGGATAGGATAGGATAGGATAGGATAGGATAGGATAGGATAGGATAGGATAGGATAGGATAGGATAGGATAGGATAGGATAGGATAGGATAGGATAGGATAGGATAGGATAGGATAGGATAGGATAGGATAGGATAGGATAGGATAGGATAGGATAGGATAGGATAGGATAGGATAGGATAGGATAGGATAGGATAGGATAGGATAGGATAGGATAGGATAGGATAGGATAGGATAGGATAGGATAGGATAGGATAGGATAGGATAGGATAGGATAGGATAGGATAGGATAGGATAGGATAGGATAGGATAGGATAGGATAGGATAGGATAGGATAGGATAGGATAGGATAGGATAGGATAGGATAGGATAGGATAGGATAGGATAGGATAGGATAGGATAGGATAGGATAGGATAGGATAGGATAGGATAGGATAGGATAGGATAGGATAGGATAGGATAGGATAGGATAGGATAGGATAGGATAGGATAGGATAGGATAGGATAGGATAGGATAGGATAGGATAGGATAGGATAGGATAGGATAGGATAGGATAGGATAGGATAGGATAGGATAGGATAGGATAGGATAGGATAGGATAGGATAGGATAGGATAGGATAGGATAGGATAGGATAGGATAGGATAGGATAGGATAGGATAGGATAGGATAGGATAGGATAGGATAGGATAGGAAAGGAAAGGAAAGTACAGGACAGGAAAGGATAGGTTAGGTTAGGATATGAAAGTAAAAGAAAAGGGTAGGATAGGATAGGATAGGAAAGGATAGGATAGGATAGGATAGGATAGGATAGGATAGGATAGGAAAGAAAAGAAAAGAAAAGAAAAGAAAAGGAAAGAAAAGAAAAGAAAAGGACAGGACAGGACAGGAAAGGACAGGAAAGGAAAGGAAAGGAAAGGAAAGAAAAGAAAGGATAGGATAGGATAGGATAGGATAGGATAGGATAGGAAAGAAAAGAAAAGAAAAGAAAAGAAAAGAAAAGAAAAGAAAAGAAAAGAAAAGAAAAGAAAAGAAAAGAAAAGAAAAGAAAAGAAAAGAAAAGAAAAGAAAAGAAAAGAAAAGAAAAGAAAAGAAAAGAAAAGAAAAGAAAAGAAAAGAAAAGAAAAGAAAAGAAAAGAAAAGAAAAGAAAAGAAAAGAAAAGAAAAGAAAAGAAAAGAAAAGGACAGGACAGGACAGGACAGGACAGGACAGGAAAGGAAAGGAAAGGAAAGGAAAGAAAAGAAAGGATAGGATAGGATAGGATAGAGTTACAGTAGCCATAAATCACAGAATACACAATACAAGAAGAAAAAATAAAAAGCAAATTAAATATATTACACAATGTGCAAAAATATTCACTGCATTGCATGAAAAAAAAAAAGATTTTTACAAAAAAAAATTATTTTAATGTACTGTATTTTATTTTGAAAATAAAATAAAATAAAATGGTCCCAAACATGAACTAGGCATGTTTTTTGGCATAGGGAATTTTTATGGAAAACACACAATAGGCTGAAGATAAAAGTGTAGTGTATACTTCAGACCTGTGTATGGCAACAGCTGATATCTGCACTCCACAGCACAAAGCAACAAAGAGAGGAAATGTCAGTATAGGGCCTGTCCCGCTCCTCCCAGACCAGCGTCTCTGTCCTAAAATCACAGATACTGTCCTTAATCACTAACCTCCAGATACCCTTAATGAACACTATGAAGGAAAGAACAGAGTTCTCACAGAGGTGAAAGTGGCCTGGTTCGGGGCAAAATCCTGCTTTCTTTGCAGGATCTTATCAGGATTCTGTTTTTGCAAAAGTTAGCCTGGTCAGGATAACCCAGCACAGAGCTGGCACTCTACATGGAAAATCTGAAGTGGTGTGATGACCAGCATGACTACAGCAGACAAAATGGAACAGTAAAAGCTCAAAAATCTTGAAAATTGTGTTACGAAATAGTTTGTTATGAAATACATAGAAAAATGCAAGGGTTTCATCTGTTTGGACGTTTCCTGTGCTTGAATCCTGAAAGAATTCTGGATGCTTTTTAAGTACTTCAGCTGCCATGGCTATGTTGACAGTGTGTGTGGAAAAGATATCACAATAAAATGAACACATGAGAATGTGTTCATGTTCCTCTAATGTTTTGGACAGCCATATTAAAAACAAATAATTAAATATAATTTTTTTTCATGCTATTTTTATATTGTATTGTATATTATGTTATTATACAATACATTACAGTTCAAAGTTTGGGGTCAGTACTTTTTTCTAAGAAATTAACACTTCTATTTAGCAAGAACACATTAAATTGATCAATAGTGACAGTAAAGATATTTATAATGTTGTTATAAATGCTGTCCTTTTGCAATGAATGCTGAAAAAATTTATCATGTTTCCATCAAAATATATAGCAAAACAACTGTTTTCATTATTGATAACAATAAAAAAATGTTAGAATGATTTCATAAGGATCATGTGACACTGACAACAGGAGAGATAACAGCTAAAAAAAATCATTCTATCATTAAAGGGGTCATATGATGTTGCTAAAAATAACATTATTTTGTGTATTTGGTGTAATGAAATGTGTTTATGCGGTTTAAGGTTAAAAAACATTATTTTCCACATTCTGTACATTATTGTTTCTCCTCAATGCCCCGCCTTTCTGAAACGCGTCGATTTTTACAAAGCTCATCGTTCTGAAAAGCGAGGTGTGCACTGATTGGCAAGCTATCTAGTGCGTTGTGATTGGCCGAATTCGTCACGCGTGACAGAAATATTACGCCCCTTACAATACTGTGATACCGTGTCCCGGCGCGACAAGACAAAACCAATAAAACCCATTATAAACGAGGCATTTGTTACATGCAGTGGGTACATAATTACGGATTATAATGACTTATACTGTCTTTTTACACATTGCGTTGCATCGCGCCGCATAAACATAAAACCATGTCTGCATTTGTGATTGGAGAAACGACAAACAACAAGCGCTACTCTACACTGCTCAAAACTCACGTTTGAATCATCAGTGGCTAATTCTTTAAATATGAAAACTTACTTCTGTGAGTCAGAACAGCCGGCATTGTAGTCTACTCTCCCAGGTTCAGGAAACTATTCTCCATAAAATGCGCTGCACACATCCGAATATTTTAGTTGAACTGTTCTGGAACAGTGTTGTAAATACAACTTAACCACTGATTTCTAGT